>NW_026857932.1:0-9760 GCF_026571515.1 Ruditapes philippinarum | reverse complement strand
GCGTGCTAGCTGGGGGTATTACGTCAATAGGGTCTTCAATTATAAATCATTTCATTGAGAAAGGCTACATGAAGGATGTTCAGGAGGCTCTCGATAATGATAGAAAATCGTTTAAGAAACTTCAAGAGGCGGTTGAAGCTGCTAAGGAAGTGACTGTAGGAAAAGGAATTGAGTATGCGTGTAAAGTTGGTAAAAGCTTTCCCGGTGGTTTAAGTGCTGTGACTGACATTGCTAGAGAGCTTAATGTTTCTCCGACAGCTGCAAAAACCCTTTTGAAACTTGGCAAGACAGCAGCATTCGCCGGTCATACACTTACTTTTGTTGTTTTGCCAGTTGATATTTTACTCTTTATTAAAGATCTTATAGATTTGAATAATGGTGATGTTTCAAAGGCGGCTGATGAAGTTAGAAAATTAGCCAATGATCTAGAGTATGCAATGAAAAATATATTGGCAAGATAAAATGCAAAAAAACCTATATGAAATCTGAAATAAGATCAACCTTGCTTTGCATCAAAATTAAAAACGAAATGCCTTATCAAAGATATTTGTAATAATTTAAACCTGTTGTTTCAAATATCATCGTAATAAATACAATTGTTTTCAGGAAGTTTTAGCTGGATTAAAAACACATTGGATGTTTAATCTAGGGATTGTGTTCACGTGCGATGCAAAATTTATATTTGCCTTTAAGGCTAGTTTACATTAATTTCTCATCGACCACCTAATAGTAGGTCAAATCATGTTAGTGAATTGTTTGAAACTTTTTTCCAATATTTTAGTTGATGTTAAGCGCCATTTGTGGATAGTTATTCAAACATCTGAAATATATATTGATACTACAAGTTAAATTTAACATTTTTATACTACTATACAATTTTTATTTTATTCACAATAATCCTAAGTAGATCTTGCGTGTAGAAATATTAATCACTACATCGTGTGAAACTCAATAAAAAGATGTATAAAGATATAAAACAACACTTATTTGGAAGAAATCGTATCTCTGCACCATTATTAGAGCCATTAATCGTCAGGGTTCAATATTACAGCTTTTTTTAAAATCAAGTTTTGATCATCAGAACTTAATATCATTTATGCAGCTTTATATTATGCCAATGTTGTATATTTCCCAGATAAGATTAAAGAAGATTGATTTTTCAATGAACTTTCATAACACCAATCTAAACATGGATGAAAGATCGGATCATTCATAAGCAGACGTCTGATATAAAAAAAATCAAGTAAAACAATTTACAGCTGCCAATACGTTCAAGTCTATGAGCAGCTTGTGTTTGGCTTTGCAGGCACACACAAGCACACACGCACAGTTCAATTGTCAGTATACACAATAATATGACTAGCCTGTTATTTTTCATTCTTTCTTTAAATTTTACATTCATATTGATATTATCAACCAATATTGCAATATATTGCAATTATCAAAATGTTATCTGTATGTTACTTTTTGTTTCAGATTACATAAGTAAATTTAAGTATGTACTTCTTGGTATCTAATTGTACTCACTAGTTGACAAATGGACCGGGAAAAAAAGTTATTTCAATTTGAAATAGAAAGCATTTGATGCACTTACAGTATTTCTCAACGGTTTATGTTCTCTTTGTAAGCTAGTTGATTATTTGAAACGCAAATATTAGGCCACTACATAATAGTGGATGTTAGTAAATGCATACGAGTGTTGTTCGAAAAGAATTGCTTATTGACCTCTTTCTCGTGATGCACGTGGGTCATGATAAAAACCAATACATATCTGTATAGGGTAATTCAATACCTACACAACGGAGTATAAATGTAGACTAAGTGTAATACATACAATTTGCCATTTAAATACACGCAGCCATTGACCACTGTAATAAAAATGATTGGTAGAAGTGTCGACAAAAAAAGATGAAATAAGGGCTTACATCAAAGCTCGCTCAAAACTTGGCTGCTCCTTGAAGCAGTTGATGACTGAACTTTCTTCTGCTTATGGGCCTTCTTGTGTGTCTTATGACACAGTTAGGCGATGGAAAAAGAAATTTACAGTGCACCAAAGTCAGGTAGGCCAAAATCTGCATCTCGTAACGAAATCGTTTCCAAAATGAAGAATATCATTGAAGGAGATGCCAAGTTTACAGTTCGAGATATTGCACGGAAGGTAGGCATATCACTATCAACAGTTCACTTTATTTCTAAGAAGCATTTGAAATTCAGAAAGATTTCTGCTAGATGGGTGCCATATCTGTTGACCGATGAGCAAAAGAGGCAACGGGTTAAGATGGCCAAAAAGCTGCTTCAAATGTTTCCAAAATATGACATAAAACATTTTGCCAATGTCACCACAGGTGATGAAACTTGGGTCCATAATTTTGAGCCCGTCAGAAAAGTTAGCAACAAAATCTGGACTACTAAACACAGCAAACGCCCAATAATTGCCAAACGTTCTTTGAATGCAAAGAAGGTTTTGTTTGCAATTTTCTTCTCTGGTGAAGGAGTCGCAATAAAAGTGCCGGTGAAAAAGGGCAAAAGTATCATTTGGAAGTACTACAAAGACGTAGTACTTAAAAAACTGTAAAAGTATTATAAGAAACGACGCCCTATCACTGGTTTTAAGCATATCCGTCTCTACATGACAATGCTCCCGCTCATACCTCCGCATCAGTTTCGGCATTTTTGAAAAAAGAAAAAGTAACTGTTTTGACTCACGTCCCCCCCCGTATTCTCCAAACCTTGCACCATGTGATTTCTTTTTGTTTCCGAAATTGAAATCTTTCCTTGCTGGGCGGAAATACAAGCCCCGACATGCACTTGGATCTGTCATTCATCAGTACATTATTACTGTGCCCAAATCAGCGTACCGTGACGCCTTAAAAAAGTGGATACATCGGCTGAAACTTTGCATTTCTAACCACGGGGAGCACTTCAAAGGCTTGAAATGAACACTTTTGAGCTAACATGAAATTTTAAGTGTCCAGATAGAAATAAGAAATACATTTCGTACATCCTTCGTAAACGTTGAATCTGTCTTTTGAACGAAATACACGTATATGCACCAATCTTAAAATGTTTGCGATAAAATATTAAATCCAGATAATATAGCCTTATCGAAGCGGTGCAATGTTCTGTTAAAATACAACTAGTGCTATTACCTGCAATTATACAAGATAATATCACAATAGCATAGCAATTTGTTGGTCTCAGTGTAAATGCATTTGTGCTTAAACATGAGATTTATCATCAACTTTGGTGAACAATATTCGCGGATCTCAGATTCCGAAAATATATTTAAGCATCTCTAGAAGTCTTAGCAATATTAAGTGTTGAGAAATGAGTTCCGCACAAGCCGGTGCTAGGGGGTGTGAGGGATGTTACACTTATTCATTATCCCTCATGTGCAGACGCAATCAAACCGAGTCTGCAATTTTCAGGTAATTTTTTTTGTAATTATTGCTTCTGAGGGATCATTTTTTCCAGATTTTTGTTTTACTTTGCGTTCTTCATTTAGCACATGGAATGGTGAGAAGTATTAGTTTCTTTGAGTATGTGTTCTATTCTTAATTGTTCAATACCTTCAATAATTAGGCTCATCATATATGCGTGATTGTTAACGTATACAGAACAATAATGAATTAAATCATTCATCAATTTACTGTTAGATCATTCCATGGTAATATACAGACTTTTATTCATTTTTCAAAAGGTTAATGCTATCTGAGTCGGGCGTGTTGCGTCTCATCTTCTTCTACGTAGTTTGATCTAATAGATCATTGGCATTCACTTAAGTAACCATTATATGTACAAGAACCGAGCTGTAAATAGAAACCTCTATTTAGTATGAGTTTTATCACCTGCCAATATTTTCCAAAAGGTTTATACATGATTGTTTACATTGTACAGATTTTCAAAGTACCGAAAGAAAAAAAAAAACAGTATGTAGTCCGGCTATGCGGCATTATTATTTAATGCAACCCTACCAAAATTAATAGGAATTATATCTGTATTTTTTTACAAAGGTATGTTATGATCGGTCTAATCTCCCATGTTGGCTTCCAGAGAAAATGAGAATGAACAGTCTTTTCATATTTAGACGGTTTTTATAGCTTAGCTTGAACTTTTTTCTTAATCAATTAGGAGTCAATAAATACTTATTTCTGTCTTTGTGAACATAAAGCCTTATTTATTTGACAATTTGACAGCTAAAAATGATAGGATAATGACCGACAAAAAAGAAAAAAAAATAAAGAAAATAAAATAATAAAAAATATGTTTCTCAGAGGATTTTTTTTTATTAACGATCCATGCGTCTCCGTTTCATAAAATTTTGGATAGATTTTGTGAAGCAAATGAAAACAATTGTCTTACAAACATGCCAGAGGAAGTAAAAAAAATCACGTGACTTAATTGTACGTAAATGATTTGTATTGTTATATTCATGAATTATATTTACTATATTGTAAATTTGAAAATGCGACTTGAAAACAAAATAAAAAAAAAACTTTTACACCTGATATTGATTTCTCAACGCCAAAAATATTTGTGGTTCATATACAGTTACTAGTTACCTTTACAATTCCAAATCATAATTCTACAAGAATGACTTAAAGCAGCAGGACTCCAGAGGGTAACAAAAACATTACAATCCTACTAATATTTCAAAAACTCTCCCTAAAAAGCATAATATAGAAATGACACTTCAATAAAAACGTTCATATTCTGAATTTCTTGCTCGTTTCTTCGCCAACGGGATATACATTCATTTTTTATCCTACGGAATTCCTTCATCCTGTTTTATTTTGTACAGGACTTTGATTGTACAAGGCAGTATCGCGACCAGTGAGCCGGCACGCACGGAATCCAGGATCGTATCAAACATAGAGGGAAAAGAATAAACTGCTTTGGTTTTGATATTTGTAGGATCTTGTGGCACTAAGTATTATAATAGATATTGGCTACTGCGTTAGTAACGTAGTAGATTATGCAAAGAAGAAACACGATATATTGATGCATGAATTAAGATATCAGTAATAATGTATTTACACAATTAACCTAATTTAATCATAATTTACTGATTACTTGAAATTTATTTCATTTTCTTTTTTGCATTTTACCATCTGGAGGCGAGTTTGCTTTAACTTTAATACTGACCAAAACCTTTTTTAATGCAAAAGACTTATATAAATCTTAAAATACAACATATGATTCCGACAGAGAGATAATGAGTTTTTCTGTTTATACATTGAGTAATTTGCATATATCAGAAGAACCATATTTCTTAGATGAATAGTATGATCTATGCAATAGAATATCCCTTACTGCGATAAAAAACAATTGTTACCAAGTTTTGTTTTACTATCTTACTTTATAGCGCAAAAATAAATTGTACAACACCCAGGAGATCACTCCTTTTTTGTCCCTGGTGTTATTGTCTCAAATGTGTTAATCATATCATAGTCCTTAAATATAAAATCTCTGTTACATTTTCTCTTTGTAAACATTTGCTTACATAACATTTTGCTAACTGAAATGTATTGCACAATTGGCTTATTAAGTTGTGTAGACATACAGTAAAATGTGCATAATGAAATTGCCATTTTTCTAAATTCTATTATTTAAGTGTTACAGAGTGTTTTCAAAAACATGCTGTTCATAAAAATCTGGAAACTAAGGTATATCTCGGAGGCATCAATCACAACAAAATTACATGGACATTGCAGACTCGGTTTGACTGAGTCTGTGCATGGGGGATAATGAATTATTGCAACATCCTTCACGCTTCCTAGCACCGGCTTGAGCGTTACTCAATTCTCAACTCTAATAGTGCTGGCATCAACGATCCGAAAGACCAGAAAAAATATAACAACACTGAAATGAAGAAAGGGGCAACCTTTTACAGCTGCCACACAGAACTTGACACTTGCTATTGTGAAGTATAAAAATCTGGTAACAAAGTGACCCCTCACAACAAAATTACATGAAAATTGCATAAAGACTTGAAGGTGTTTACAGCTGTAAATTGTTTTACATTTGTTCACTTTTTATTAGTTTCATCAGATGTCTGCTTATGATTGGGTCTTTCATCCACTTTTATATTAATGTATCGAAAACATAATCATGAAAATTCATTCGCCTTTAATCTGATTTGGGAAATATACATTATTGGCATAATATGAAGCCGTATAAGCCATAAAGTTTTTATGATCAAATCTTGATTACCAATAGCTGTTTTATAAGACCACGATAATCTATGTTTCTAATAAAAGTATCGATATTGAATATTTTTCCAATGAAGGTTGTTTGATACGGAGATAGGAGAGGCGAAGCTGTTTTACAATTTATTCTCATTCATCAGATAATTATATGTTGAGTTTCGCAACATCATTTTTTTTATCATCATAAGCTATATGATATGGTTGTATTAGGATAATATTTCGTTCTTTTTTCTTAGGTCATTTTGTACAGTCACCCAAAACAAAGAACTCTGGTCATAATTTACACCTAAAACAAATAAACACCATTTATTAACCACTTATACAAAATATCATTTCACGTATACGTCTTTTATACAAAATAATACTTAACACCTGGGAAGTTGAGCCCAAGCTCTAAACAACTAATGATTAAACAAAACAAAAAAATCGCCACAAAAAAAGCGCAGAAAATGCACTATTTTACTACTCAGAGACAGTATAAACCATTAAACATTCAACCAAAAGTACTACCTTTACACACACTTTTATCAGCATCAGAATTTTTTTAAAAAACTGAGTCGTCAACTCTTGACTAATACAACTCAGCCAATATCAACGTAATATATCTTACTAACTAAATATAACTCGACAATCAAATACAATGCAGCATCAAAAGAAATTAAATACAACCAATAAAGCATGATCAATTAAGATCACCACCATTAAGTTCATTAAACATCAACAATTGAACAAAACTCTCATTTTTACAGCAATAGCAACACCTTTCCTAGACCGAGGTATATTTCATCTAAAATTGGCATGATTATAAAATATTTGCTATCTTTAAAATTTGACAATTACATGTATAGATAGTGTATCAACGCCCGGGTAGCAATGGGTTCAAAATAAACTGTTCAGCAAAATGTGATATTTACACTTAACCCGAAACAATGTATCACTGTAGAAAACCAACCCAGCAGATCAAACTGCTTGGGTAATATAACATAGTTTAGCTGAGAATGATTTATACTGAATACACTTTCAAAATTCAATTCTTCTTAATGATGGTCGTCCGAACGCATTATCCCCGCGTTGAAAAGTATTCAAATAGGCTAAAACTACTGTTAACTGAAATTTAGGGCCGTCGGTTCAAATCCGACGTTTATTTCGTTCTTTTTTCTTTTATCATTACTTTTGTATCTCTCATATTCCTTTGGGAAGATAAAAAAATTGTTTATTACTAATTATTTAATTAAAATATGTACTTATTGGCCAAATAATGCTAAATCTAATAACAAACATGGAACCTTATACTTTCAAAGTGTAAGAAAATGAAACCTTGACGGTAAAAGTATTTGATATTTTATAAGATCAACCAATATACTTTTGAGAAACATTTAGGGAGATTTTGATAATCTTAAGGGATTTTTTTAATCAGTAGAAAAATGAAAAAGACAATTGTATTATAATGTTCACTGTGGTATTTACATTTATTTTTTCCTCGGGCAATTGATTTGAAATAATTCTATATAAGTACGTTTCGAACACTTATGCTTTGAATTTATTATTTTTTAGAAAATACTTCTGAAGATAAATTATTCCCTTTACATTTTTACCCACTCTATGTTTGTAGAAAATTATGAATGCTGGTTAAATATAAGATAGTTTAATTAATTGATATATTTAAGGTTTATATAAATATCCTTATTTAATCACGTATCTTTACAGTTTATCCAAATAAAATTGACTTAAATAATACCAAAACAAAAACAAAACAAAAGGATCGATCTTTCATTGTTCAATGTTTGTTTTCATAATAGTATTAAAATCAATATAAGTGGACAATATATTTTATGTTACCCATCAGCAAACAACGTTAGGAAACACAGGAAGACTTATGACATCACTTGTTTGGGTTGGAATTTTTTTCATCCATTAATATTTCAATTTATTTTGAAAACCGATTTTGTTCTCCCAGAAGCCATTGTTATCATTAACTTTTGTTACAGAATGGAATTCATTTTGCTCCTCAAACACTTATCCAAGCTACATTTCTCACTAGTTCAAAGGACCATAAAGCCTTAACATTGGTAAAATATTAATTATCAAAAATAATTCATTTTATATGTCCAGGTACATTTTCAAATACAATACTCGTTGTTTTCATACAAAAGGTTAATAGAAGGTCAGCTTGAATGCAACCATGTCATGAATCATTTAACTTGTATCCATTACCGAAATATTTTATTATATGTAGAAATATATATGTATAGACCATGTAAGCAATTTTTTACAATTTTACTATAAATTGTGCTTTTTTTTCTCTACAAGATTATGTGTTTATGTATTTCAATTCTATGAAAGTACTAAACACTAACAGGTTTTGATTTTACATACATGGATTCTTATTCATCTATTAATTATAGACTTCGTAGGCAGGAGTAGAACTTGGAACTTGAGTATTTGTAAATAAACAGTTTTAATATGTTGCGACCATAAGTTGCAAAATGAATGACAATGTGAGCTTGGAGACTTTTATGTCAATAGGACCAGTTATAAATATAATGCATACAGTTTTGTTATTATTGTAAAAAACACATTATTATTATCTAGTAATAAGGTAAGACGGTAGATATTACATTTCCCAAGTCTCTTAAAAGATATCTATTAATTTGAAGAAATGAGATATGTTTGATATTGTCCGAACAGCTAGAAAAATAAACAGATTCTATTTTCTTTTTAATTCGTTTACTGTTTAATGTCATATACCGCCTAGCGAATAATACAAACATGGTTATCACATATCTCTGCTGAAAAGAAAATCAGTAAAAATCATCAACGTTTATCGTGGTTTGTTGATTTCCTCTCCTTTGTTTGTCGCAACGAAAGGGGTATCCACTAGTTAATTTATTTTGAAGATGGTCTATTTTCACAATTAATTCAGTCGTCATATGCTTCAAACCCATAAAAGTTTTTAAGGTTTTACTGTTAAGCTTGTCATGGGCTGATTATACATGAAGAACATTGGTGGTTGCTTTTATGTACAAATATGGTCTTGGACAGGCTCTCTTAAACATTTTAAACAAAATTCCATGAACATCAATCATGAACGTATCTGACCACAATTTTTATTTGTTTATTCGACTTTCAATCCGGGTCATCTGATGTCTTAAAGGGACTCCACTGAGGTTTAAAACCCTAAGAAAAAAACATGTGAATTTCTTACATAAATGAGCCGGGGCACTTTTAACAGAAATATCTGCAAAGATAGTTAAGAAACATACTTTGAAATAAATTGAAAATCGTATGTTTATGCTTTTCTTAGTCCGATTTGAGTGTAATGTGTTTTAACGTTTTTCATTTTGGGTCATATTTTTACAATTTAGAAAACTTATTCTGGAACAACGAAGTGCGCGAATGATCTTAAATTTTGCACAAAGATTTGTAGTCTAAACCTACAACAAAAGGTACATTTATCTGAACAAAAACCTGTTCAGTCCCATCATGTCAAAAGACCTCAGTGGCGTCCCTTTAAGGCCAAACAAATATTTTCATGGATGAAATTCAATTGG
>NW_026857931.1:0-44966 GCF_026571515.1 Ruditapes philippinarum | reverse complement strand
ATATTCTGGCTCATCTGGAGGCATGCAGCTTTAAAACTGTACCACAAATATAAATAATAATAATGATATCTTTAAGTCAAAGAATCATCAAGCAAGAAAAAAAATATTATAATAATATTGAAAATAAATATAAAGGAATGTTTAGGCAATAGAGGTATACATGTACATTATCATAATGAAATCAGGTAACACTATAAAAACAAAACAATAAGTAACATTTTAGTCATTGGGGAAAAAAAGTTTTCTCAAATCTTACCACTCGTAATACAACTTTGACATTTTAAAACAAATAAAATATTGAAAAAATGGATTTCTTACTTTACACCGAGTTATATTAAGTGAGATCTTTTCAATGAAAACAAATTAAATTTGCAAATGAATGTCCGTAAAACAATTTTTTTGTGAACTGCACACATTGCTTTTTTTCATAATCTATACATGCAATAAAATATTTACAAAGTAAACCTGTAAGGCAACATATTTAGTCTTCATTAAATGGACTCTTTTTTTCTGGTTGATTTAACGTTGTACCATATGGCGACTAAAAAATTATTTTCCAGCTAAATTACTGGAGGAGAAAGACCTGAGTACCCTTTATAGATTTATTCAGGCACAAACGGGCACCTTAGTTAGGAACCACCGGCGTTCTGTAAGCTCCAGCCTCCACTACGGTTTCTTGAAATGACGCCTGGATTTTTTTTTCAAGATTTTTGTACCATTTTACAATGTTTTAAAAGGCCATTGACCAATAACTTAATTGTGTGCAAATATTCAGATTATTTATGTTCAATCACAACAAAAGTGACCTACACCGACAAGTATCGAACCCAGGTTGCCCGATTCACATTCCAACGCTCCACCTATAGTTGAGCTAACCACGGTCAGCTCTGACATATCTTTAAACTAATTTAAGTAATTACTGCATCTGACACTTAAATTGTTCACAACATTATCTGTTTGTCAAACTAGAAATGTGTCCATAGGACAGGGATGCCCCCACACGCCATTGTTCTGTCAATCTTATGACTCTAGGTCAAATATTTTTTGGACTACATGTGCCACAAGTTGAAAACTAAAAATCAACAAAGGGCCATAATTCTGTTAAATTTGCTCGCAGCAAAAAGTCCTTCCTTTACTACCATCTACACATTAAGGTTGTTAATCCCTGGAAGTTTAAGCAAAATCTGCAATCCGGTTTTAAGAGGAGTTGCGTTCACAAAATTTCTACATAGTAAATAATAAAAAAATCAAATAAGGGCCATAATTCTGTTAAATTTGGTTGCAGCAAAAATTCCTTTCTTTATAAAACTACCATCTACACTAAAGGTTGTTTCATTCCCTGGAAGTTTTAAGCAAAATCTGCCATCGGTTTAGAGGAGTTGCATTTCACAAAATTTCTACATAGTATATAGTGAAAAAATCAACAAAGGGCCATAATTCTGTAAAATTTGGTCGCAGCCAAAAAAATTCTTTTCCTTTACTACCATCTACACCTAAAGGTTGTTCACCCTGTAAGTTTAAGCAAAAATCTGCCATCCGGGTTTTAAGAGGAGTTGCGTTCACAAAATTTCTACATAGTATCTAGTTAAAAATCAACAAAAGGGCCATAATTCTGTCAAATTTGGTCGCAGCAAAAATTCCTTCCTTTACTACCATCTACACATTAAGGTTGTTCATCCCTGTAAGTTTAAGCAAAATCTGCCATCCGGTTTAAGAGGAGTTGCGTTCACAAGATTTCGGGACGTACCGACTGACGGACGGACAAGTGCAACGCTATATGCTCCCACATTGTGGGGGCATAAAAAGTAGAATAAACCAAGACACCATTATTTTTTCTGAAAACAACTATTAAGTAGTAATTTGAAAGAATCACAGAGAATTTATAAAAAAATATAATATTATAACATGATGAATACAATGTATATATTAAATATAAAACAAATATTTATTTTGCATATTTTAAGTAGACAAAAAAATTATTTGTAGGTGAATATTGCTGTAAAGTCTTAAAGCGGCCTTCAGCTTTTCTAACAATTAAATATGTTAATTTAAGATAAATCATTTCATATATTGTCCATGGAAATAAAATCTCTCGGATATAAAATTTGAGAAATAAAAATAAATGCATTTTTTAGGCATAATGTGCCTTTAATGGTGTCCATGAAAGAGTGAGACGGCAAAAAAAATGTAAACCTAATGTGAAGCTGACAAAATTCACTGGTACCGGGTCAGAAGAACATATAGTTATTTAATTATGTAAAATAAAAACATAATTTGTCACAATTATATTGCTTTACTAAAACCAAAATTAAAGAACAAAAGACAGCTTATAAAAAAATAAAATATAACAATAACATTATTTACATAAATAACAAATACATATTACTCTTACATATGATATCCAACAACTTTATTTGATAGTAAATGTGAAAACAAAACAAAAATACAACTTAAAGTAATGATGGAGTTAGAATAGTCCTAATAAATACAACTTTGCTTTGTTGTGTATACTTACTTCTAGGCAAAACAAACATGAACTATAGCAGAACATAGGTCATTTATTTTGGACTTAAGAGTTGAAATAACCCTAATACCCTGCTGTAGTCTTAATTTGAATTTGGAACAGTCCATTTTCATTTAGAGGGATTTCAATATCAAAACTAAAACAGAAGTTAATCATGTAGTGTACATAGTACACAAATTCTATGTGCTGACACCGCTCTAAATACTAGTAGAAAATGTCTGCACTTTTCTCTGTTAGTCCTGGAAGAGTTTAATACACTGAACCTTGACTAAATAGAGGATATTGAATGAGTGTAAGTTTAATACTGAATTTATTGAACAAGTTGAATAAAATCATATTAAACGAGCCTCTGGCGAGCATGATATAATTTTATTAAACGAGTTCAATAAATTCAGTAATGAACCTACACAAATACAGTATTCTGTTTATCACATACCTAAAATAAAGACTGTTTAAAGTAAAGTGCAAAACAATCATTTTTCAATGATGCGCCTAAAGTGTAACATTATAATAGCATGTCTTTACACTATGTTTGTATAACATAAATGACGTCATGTCAAAATATATGCATGGCCGTGCAATACCATTTTTACGGAGTTGCAAAATTGGTACGGGTATGTGATTAAATAAATAATATACAAATGTAGTTTAATATGAAAATATATGGTCACGAAACATACTACAGTTTATCTGTTGATAGTCAAGGCTATGCATTTCGCCCCTTTCCCCTTTCTTGGACAGCATTAATGTATCAAGACTTTTCAACATTTTGTATAACCCAAATATTGGTTTGAAACAAGAGCACCACATGCGATGTTGAACGCTCACCTGTTAAGGGCAACAATAATCAATAACAAATTTTGACAAACAAATCGGACACATAGATATTGCTATTTAATGAAGCCCTAAATGGCTTGTTTTCTCGTCATAAATTTCTTTGACTGATAAATATTAGAAACTTAAGCTGTGTAATATCCATTTATAAATCACCAAAATATTCAAAGTGATAGTTAAGTGAATGATATAAATGTTATATCATGTACCATAAAAATATATGAATATGGCTTACTGTAAGAACATAAGAAATATTTTTACAAGTTACAACCTGACATCTGCCTATTTGGCATCTCCTTACTATCTTTTCCTAAATCTTGCATTTGAATTTCAACATTTGTATCGGGATCTTTCATAGCGTCTTGTCTTAAAAGATGAGCCGAATGTTGCGATGATTGGGACCGAGGCGGCCCTGGTCTATTCACGGCCCCCTCAATGTTTTCATTATGGTTTACTGCCTTGTTATTTTGTGGCACTACAGTGTTATCCATCTCATCCTGTTTTTCAAATGTCACATGTTTATGCTCATTTTCATGATTTTTAACTGATGCAGTTTTGTTATTGTTTGTAAGTAACGGTTTTCCCTCTTGTTGTTCATCTTCCACTTCGAAAACTGTATCTTCTAAGCCGAATACGGGCGGTGATGACACCTTGTCTGAACTTACTGATTGAAGTGGCGAATAATCGACAGTCTTTGCTCGTCCCGCACGCAGGTTTAGTTTCAAGTCCGACGAACGTCTTGTCGCCAAGTCCGTTTTGTCCTCGTCCCATGACAATGCTCGTTGTACTTTCGGTGTGAAATTGCTTAGTCGTTGATTTTTCTTGTACTTGTGTCGGAGATGACTAACCATGTTACGTTTCTCGTCTGCCACAAAGTTCTTGTCGTGATAATGCAAGCCAGTTCTCTGTTAAAAATATAGAAGTTAAATGTTAATTTCTTTAAACCATGTAAATACTTAAATGAGCCGTGTCATGACAAAACCAACATAATGGGTTTGCGACCAGCATGGATCCAGACCAGACTATGCATTCGCTCAGTCTGATCAGGATCCATGCTGTTCGCTATCAGTTTCTCTACTTGTAATAGAGTTGGTTAGCAACAGCATGGATCCTGATCAGACTGCGTGGATGCGCAGGCTTGTCTGGATCCATGCTGGTCGCAAACGCACTATGTTGGTTTTGTCGTGACACGGCTTAAATGATAATTGTGTCGATAATTCTAAAAAGGTAAATCAGACATCATACAGGTGAGTTCATCAAAAAGCTCCAGGTATGTCTACAATTTCTTGCATGATAAAGAAATAATTTTGTAATCCATGGTTACAAGTAAGTTTCAAATATGTCAGAATCAACAAAATAATCCATTCATATGAAAGGGTGCAAATTCACTTGAATGTATTTTAATTAACAATTTAATAATCTAAAGTTGTCAATATGATTTGCACTAGACAACTTTAAAACCAAATTCCTCACATTAAAGGGACTCCACTGAAGTTTTTTGACATGACGGGACTGGGAATAACTTTTTAAGATTAATGTACCATTTGATGAAGGTCTACACCAATTACTTGTGTGCAAAATTTCAGATCATTTGCTCACTCCATTTTTCCAGAAAAATAATTATTATAATTGTGAAAAATGGCCTAAATTAACCTGGAATTGGGCTAAGAACAGCACAAAGACATGATTTTCAATTCCTTTCTGAGAATATTTTTAAATTATCTATTTTCAGTGCCCCTGATTTGATCTTTGTAAGAAATCATATTTTATGTTTTTAGGCTTGTGGACCTCAGTGGAGTTCCTTTAAAGTAACTGTGCAGTTCCTTTAAAGTAATGAAAATTAAATGTAAATTAATTTTGTATCATATTATTTCCAAGTCTGCCATGTATTATCATAAATTTGCTGTTAGTCAGAGGATTCAATTGTTCTTTATGATATTGTTACATACTCTATAATAAAAATACATGTAGAATTTATACTGAAAATACATACATGTATATGAATAACAGTTTATAATTAAGAATATATAAACATTATTTTTAACACATAAACCAAATTAATGATAAATAATGTTTGCTTAAAGTTAAGTGTAGATTAACAACAATTTCATAGTTATATTTATTCATTTATTCATTAAATGTTACATATTTACAAGATACTATATATTGTATACTGTAGTCTAATTTAATGTTACTAAATAAATTTTCTGTAACAACAATTTGTTCATATAGATGAAGTTTGGACATGTGATAAATACACTTTGCAGGTTTGTTAGTAGAATTTAATTCGGGGAATCCCTTAATGATTTTTAATTTGTATTGCAAATTTTTAAAAATCATGCATAAACATTTTAACTTAAATCAAAAACTGTTAGTATCATGTCAGAAACAAAATTGTTAGTTATTAATTGCAAAAGCATCGTTCAGTTCTGAAAGTAATAAGAGTTATTTCTCCCAGATTATTTTATTTATTTCACAAAAAGTTTTCATTAACCAAAGAAAAAATAATGCTTAGAAATAGGTGAAAAATGGAAATAACTTTGGTAAAATTGACAAAACTATAATTCTTCAAATAGTCAAGTGAAAAAAATCTAACTGTTAAAACAAGTGATTAAGATTCTTCTGTATTTGACTTAAAGGTCATGTATTGGTTTTCAACCTTTTTTCAAAAATTTCTCAAATTTTCAAAAATGCTGTATAAAATATTTTTCAATTCAAGCCAGGGACCTTTTCAAAAAGGAGTGGGAATTTGGCTTGGCATTGGGATTTTTGCACAAAATAACCAGCACACAATAAAGTAAATTTTCTTTTTCTAAATTTTCTAAATTTGTTAAAAATTACCATTTCATTTTATGTTATAATAAAAAGCATTTTTCATCACTTTTTCAGTTAGCTAAAGCAGCAGATGTTAGTTTACAAAATATAGTGATACCATAAGAAAAATGTTAGTAATTTTAAAACATTCATTATATATATTATTAGGAAAGAAAATTACATTATTAGTAAGGTACAGAAACTTTAGACAGGTTATATGACCAAATTTAAATGGTTATATGTTTGTATAACCTAAGCCACTTTTAAGGCAAGAGTCATAATAACAAACAACAATTTATAAAAGACCATATATCATGTCAAAGTCTTGGTTATGCATTTTAAAGTTAATATACTGCACAATTATTTTTTATGTGGAAAATAAAAAAAATATATGAACAAAATTTAGATTCAGAGCAGCGGTGTATATGGGTGATATAAACATTTAAGATTGTCCAATGAAATTCTATGTTACAAAAACAGTGCAGTATAATATTCATTTAGGAATAAGCTTTTCCTTCATGATTTTAGAGTTAAATATTTTAAGGTATATATAACTATTTACCATGTAATCCTGAGATTAAACAAAAACTTATTAAAAATATGTACTAGATCTACATTAAGTTTCAAACATCTGACAAAATATAATTTTCGAAAACGGCAGTTATAAAAGTTTTAATTATTAGAGAATTGTCACATATAATGATAAATTTTAAACTTAATTTTTTTTTATATAAAATTCTTAATATAAAAATGCTAAATAAAAAGCATCTATAAATGCTTTAACTAACTTGTGAAGCTTATGTTTTTAGATACAAAGTATTTTCATTATTACTGAAATAGTAGTTGAACTACCTTTTTTTCTTATTACAGAAATACAATTTACAGTTAAATGTGAAACTGCCACAATTCTAATTTTACCCTTAACCAGCTTATTGGACTTGTCCAGTTTCTATTTCTGGATCTATTCATTACCAATTTTGGGGATATCAAGAAAAAAAAATTTTTTTTCACTCAGACATTACTGTTTAGAGTCTGGACAGACAGCATGGCACGGCAGAGCAGGCTGGCCTGATCTTATACTAGTGACAAAGGGTTCCCACTTGTGGTTCCAGCAGGTTAAGGATTAAAAATCAAGTGAATTGTGACAATTTTGTGTCAAATCTATAAATAGCTGACCTAAATTTATTATCCTAAAATAGCATCAAAACTTCAAAGTTTTCTAAGAGATGCTAATGATATATTAATTTTTCTAATTAAAAAAAAAATGTGTGTGTCTGCTAATAAAATCCTTTGAAGTCCAGAACGAAATTCTTCAATGACCATTTCACCAAAATTTCCATAAAACAAAAATTTTACATGAAAATTTGAAAACAAATCACCAATTTTGCTTTTCATGATAATCGATTTCTCAACAAAGTTTTCAACAAAAAACTTATTATTCACCAAACACTTCTGTAAAAATCTGATTTTTCAACAGAACAGCTACTGTCTGTGTAAATATATATATTCTTGAAGTCTTCCATGAAAATTTGAATATTAACCAACAGTTTCTGTAAAAAAAAACTCAGTGAAAAACTCAATATTCATATTGACTGACTTATACCATACAGTGTACTTAAAATTTCACTCTCCAAACCAAAATGGAATTTTTTCCTGTAAACAACAGTGAACACACACATTTTTTTCAATCTACATGTATCTACATTTAAAACATTTTTATGTATCACCCACAGGAAATTTATCATCTAAAATCCCAATTTTAGGTGTAAGTTCTGGCTAATATATGGGATATACTTACATTTTCAAACTAAAATATATGAATACAAACACATTAAGACATTGTTTATTCTCTAAAAACAAAGAACAAATCTACAAATTTTGATGCAAAAATGGTGGCAACTCTTTATTTTCTTCTTTATGACAAATAACAACCATCTTTGCCAAGCCCTGCCCCCAATGATGTCTTAAACACCAAGCCCCACACCCATGATGTCATGGAACATCAAGCCCTGCCCTCATGATGTTGTCATAGAACACAAACACCTGCTCCCATGATGTTGTCATAGAACACCAAGCCCCACCCCCAATGATGATGTTGTCATAGAACACAAACCCCTGCCCCAATGATGTTGTCATAGAATACCAAGCCCCGCCCTCATGATGTTGTCATAGAACACAAACCTCTGCCCCAATGATGTTGTCATAGAATACCAAGCCCCACCCTCATGATGTTGTCATAGAACACAAATCCCTGCCCCAATGATGTTGTCATAGAATACCAAGCCCCACCCTCATGATGTAGTCATAGAACACCCAGCCCACTCCCATGATGTTGTCATATAACATAAAGTTCAGCCCCAATGATGTTGTCATAAAACACCAAGCCCTGCCCCATAAAAGAAATTCATACAAAAAGAACCAATAATACAAAATTAATTATCAAACTATAACTATTTTATATATTAACTAATAACTTCCTTACAAAGAAAAGAAAAGCAAATTACTTAAAGGGACTCCACTGAGGTTTTTTGACATATTGACTGAGGAATGTTTTTCAAGATTTCTGTATCATTTAATAAAGGTTTGGACCAAAAACTTGTGTACAAATTTTAATATTATTCCCTGAACTCAGGTTATTCAACAATAATCATTTCTTTGTATAAAATGACTCAATAATGAAAAATGTTTTAATGCTTTGAAACTAAAATCAAGCTCAGAATTGCAGACACAAAAAAAAAACAATAAATTTAGACTTATTTTAAGTATAAATCTTATTTTTTTTCTTCATATTTTTCTGTTTTAACTGGCTCAATTCAACATGTAAGAATTACAAATTTTATGTTTTTTGACTTTTGTACCTCAGTGGAGTTCCTTTAACTATAACATAAAAGCATAAAGACTATCAGAATAATATTTGATATTTTGCCATGCTGAAGAGTAAAATACATAAAACTTCTTAAAGATGAAAAGATACGAGAAAACAAAACATTCTTCACAGAAACAAATTTTACAAAATTTTACAAAATTTATTGTAGCAAGAGTACTGTCAAACTTTCAGTAATATACAAGTATATTAGCCCTCTGCCTGCTGAATTTCTAATATGGACTTGTCCAGTTTCTATTTATGATACCGTCCATTATAAATTTTCGGAATATCCAAATAGAAATTTTAAAAAAGCCTCAGTCAACAGTATATATTTTTTTTTGGTGGGTTTTATGTCACACCAACACAGTATAGCTGGTTAGCTTACATGAAAGAATCCACAGTCCCTGTCATTACACAAACCCACAACAGTGAAGGGCAAGTGGTTTTAAGACAACGACCTTAACCATTTGACCACTAACGCCCAGTCAACAGTAAAGAACCTTGTCAGAATGCACAGATGGGCAGGCTGGCCTAGCTCTATACTGGTGGCAAAGGCTTTATAAATATCACTTGATTGTCCCAGCAGGGTAAGAGCTAATATCATATGACACATTATTGTACAGTTTATACCTGTCTTGAAGACACCATGGCACTTCTAAACAATTTCTTCAAATCAATGCCCTCTGGTCCCTCGGCCTCCTTCATTGATTTTTGTGACACTAAACGATGCCTCCTCATCTCTATCTCTTCTGTAAACACAAACAAATACATACTCATGATTTTAATTCATTCTTATGGCTTATCAATTCATATCACTGAACATTTGCCTTAAACTAGACTAATAAGTACAAACATCATTCTATACAACAATACGTTACTATACTGTATAATTGTTTAATTTTGAGACATGGAAATATTTGAGATTTTTGCGAATTGGAATTATTTGATCCCCCAAAAATTATTTCTGTTTAGACAAACTTTCTTATATCATTTGATATTTTCACATTTTCATACAGCATCTTACATGAATTAGTTTTACTGTTCATGTACCATATCCATTTATACAGTATACATTTTACTTAAAGTGATATTATGCCCATCCAAGGGAATATAGTGAGTGAACAGGAGAAAGTAAAAATAAAGTTTACATTTCCACTGTAATTCTTTCAATTTTGTAATTTCGCATAAACAAATGGCTAAACAAATTTTCTGTAAATATCCATCAAGATTTACATGTAACTTTCAATTTATAAAAAGTAGGGCAGTCTTTTTATATTTTAGGCAGATTCATGTTTCAGTCCTAAACATTTTCCAATATCAACTGTTGGTCAATCACCATTATAACAATCAATCTTTTGAAATAAATAAGTTAATTCAGGTCAACTTGACTATGACAAAATAAGCATTATGTCACTTTAAATAAAGGATAAGTATAGTAAAATGTATTAAAAGTATAAAATATGTACCATCTCTCTCCAGTGCTCGTTGTTCGTATTCGTCATCCATTCCCTTCAAACACACAGAGCTGTCTATCTGCCGTCTGCAAATATATGACATAACTAGGATATCATATAAACTAGGATGTCATATAATTAATAATAATATGTATGTACAATGTGTTTGTGTTACACATTCTGTTTGTTTGTTTGCTGGTTTATCTAGTTTTTATGCCAATTTAAAACCCAATGTTTTTGGTCATATCTTGCCAGTCGATGCACCTAACATGTGTTCCTGGATAACTAACTAGTAACTACTAATTTCTTAATATTTTCCCATTTATAGTTCACCTAAGCCTGGAAGTCCTTCATTTTAGATAAGATAAGATACAAATAAAAATAACATAATTTTTTGTAAAACAACTTAATTTTTCTATTATAATAAAGAACTTTGCTGCAATTAAAAAAACTACACATACTTAATTCTTACATTTCTGGTATTCTAGGTCTTATTCTGTTCATACATTTATTAAATGTTAATCAGTCAGAAAAAGTAGAACTGGATTTTACCACAGTGCTATTTACAACTCCAGATTCCATGTCTAGAAAAAGTACTTACAAATCTGATTCAACCCTTGGTAGATTTGACACTCCACAGAGCCGCAGATTTTTGTAATGTTCCCTGAAAAAGATGGAAATAAAATGTGTTTTAAGCACTGAATAACAATAATAATAAGACAAAATGTTCATTACATAAAATATCAGTGTACAAGACTTTCCTATACCATGGATTCAAAGCCAAGCAGTCCCAGGTCTGATATAACTTTTGGCTACTAAATTTTAGCATTTTGGTATTCAATGTCTTTAGTCCAAAAATAAAAGCACAATAAGCCCATGTCACAGCTTTGCAAAGAGTGTGATAGCGCCTTATTTAATGCACAAGACTTGTGATAGCGCCTTATTTAATGCACAAGACTTGTGATAGCGCCTTATTTAATGCACAAGACTTGTGATAGCGCCTTATTTAATGCACAAGACTTGTGATAGCGCTTTATTTAATGCACAAGACTTGTGATAGCACCTTATTTAATGCACAAGACTTGTGATAGCGCCTTATTTAATGCACAAGACTTGTGATAGCGCTTTATTTAATGCACAAGACTTGTGATAGCACATTATTTAATGCACAAGACTTGTGATAGCGCCTTATTTAATGCACAAGACTTGTGATAGCGCCTTATAAAACCGACAAGACTTGTGATATTATAACGTTTCTTTTACACGTCAAATGTGGCGTCTATTAACATAGACATCAGTTTAGTACGGTTACGTCATTTCCTTCATGTATCAACTGACGGAGCTAAGAAAGCGAAACATGTATTGATATCTAAAAATGTATTGGTTTTGATCTATTGTCCTAGATATTATGTAGACAAATACTTACTTCATCACAAGTTTCTCATAATAATTACTAATCTCAATCCCATCACACTTTGTTGGGTCCCTGAGTAACCGTGGTCTGATAAAACGATCATCTAAACGGTCAAACTTTTCCTGTAAAACAAAAGTCAAAAACTTGAACATCTTTATAAATATTTCATGATACCATTGCATGTCTAACGCCGCCACATCTACAAGTCAAACAAGAATTCATCAACTTTATGTTTCCTTGAAACTTTAATGGAATCTACATTTGATTTTCGATTATCGTTGTAAATGCTAAAATATATAATAAGACAACACTATGATTTTGTAGACATTTAAATTTGGTGGCACGCACTAGCTCGAAGGAAGTTATAGAGCGATTTATCATATACCACTAAAAGAGATAGCTCTGTTGTTTACTATCCTTTGCAGATTTTCCATTTTAAGTGTTTCACTTAACCTATATAAGAATTTCAAATTCTATATTTTAGGCTTTTTACCTCAGAGGACCTGTTTTAACAATATGTTGCAATGATGTTAGGGAGAACAGTATTGCCCAAGTATATACTGCTTGAAAAGTTGAGCTTAATTGCCATACTGTACAGATTTTTTTGGGGTTTCATCAACAAAATCTTTAATACTTTTATTTTGCAATATATGCCACCAGCCAATACTCATATACAGAATATACATTCAAATAATATACATAAAGTGAATCAATAATAACCATCTTGATAGTTTTTGATAATATGTTATATAATGTGTTATAACGAAAATATATAAAATTATGTCTTCTAAAATATATACGTACCCTCAAAAGATATTTTCCTGACATGCCTACAATCTCCTCTATACCTGCCATCAGATGATCGGATACCTGACATTAAAATACAACTATTTATTAAAAAACCTCTATTTCATGAAGCTAAGGTACATAACTGTGGAAAATGATGTAAAACATAGGACAATTGTATACTAATAATAAGAGCTGTTGGTAAGACAGCATGGTCAACTTTTTTCAGTTTTTGATAGAACAAGAATCTTGATAATGTAGAATTTTTTTAAGTTCAAAAGGAGCCATAATTCTTTTAAAACAAGCAATTATCATAGTATTGCAAGCAATCCATAAGTCCCCTACCGGTAAAAGCCCAAGCAACATTCTGAAGGGCCATTGGCCATTCACTTATGTTTCTATTTTCAGTAAATTTGTTGAAAAAGTTCTTTAAAAGTGATTACAGGAAACAGTTTTTATGTACAGACAGACAGACAGACAGACTGAAGGACACTCTAAAGTTATTTTTTAAACATCCCTGTTATCAAAATATAACATTTTTAAAAGCAAAATTTTTAAAAAGGAGATAACGATGTCATACATGATGTGAGTGTAACAAAGAACAAATTATTAGTAATGAAGGTATGAATATTGAATGTTTATTTTGAATTTGAAGTAAATGAAAGTTAAAAGAACGAATAGGAAAAATTAAAAGTTTAAGGAGGAGATAATTCTGGAAATATGGATGCTAGATTTATAAACTTTGTCATATTATTATGATGTGGGAGTTTGAAGAAAATCCTATCATGATTGAAGAAGTTGGAGTAAAAATTACCAATTTCTCAAAAAAAAGTCTAAGTTCAAAAGGGGCAAAATTCTGGAAATAGTCTTGCTAGAGTATTGAACACTCACAAATGTTGAGTGATAATAAGAAACATTTATATGAAGTTTGAAGTAGATACATTCAGAAAAAAAGAAGTTATTAAAAAAAACAATGTTTTTTTCATGAAAATTTTAAGTTCAAGGGAGGTAATTCTGATAAATTTTAAGCTAGAGTTGTAAAACTTGTCACATATGATGTTGTTGATGACTAGCAACTTATATTTAAAGTTTGAAGAAAATACCTTAAGAAATAAAGAACTTATAGTGAAAAAACTTAAAAACTAGAATCAGAAATCTTGAAATTCAGTCTATTTGTTGCCATAGCAACCAGAATATTCAACATAGGAAGATAATAAAAGGATGTGCATAATTTCCATACTGCCATCTACCCATATGTCAAGTTTCATAAAAATATTTTTAGTACTTTTTGCGTTATCACTGGATCCTGGTTATGTGTAAAATTTGCCATATTTTCAGTCTATTTGTTGCCATAGCAACCAGAATTTTCAGCATAGGAAAAAAAGAAAAAGACATGCATAATCTCCATACTGCCATCTATCCATATATCAAGTTTCATAAAAATATTTTCAGTACTTTTTACGTTATCGCGGGATCCAGGTTATGTGTAAAATTTGCCATATTTTCAGTCTATTTGTTGCCATAGCAACCAGAATTTTCAACATAGGAAGAAAAGAAAAAGACATGCATAATCTCCATACTGCCATCTATCCATATATCAAGTTTCATAAAAATATTTTCAGTACTTTTATCGTTATCGCGGGATCCAGTTTTGTGGACGGACGGACTGCTGGACGGACATTCCTACGAATGGTCATTTATTGGGTACTGTTTTTGTTTAAAAGTACCCAATAAGACAACAAAAGTACCCAACAATACTGACGGAATGAATAGAATTACCCAACAAGTGTCCATTCGTGTGTTCAAGGTACCCAACAAGTGTCCTTTCGTGCGCCCGGACAGACGGACGGACTGACGGACAGAGGGTAAACCTAAAGTCCCCTCCGGTAAACCGGTAGGGGACTAATAAGGGCCTTAGACAGTAATAAAGCTTATTTTGACCTTTCTAAAGAAGAAAAAACGTATTTGTTTCTGAGGAATAATATGCCTTTAAAGCTATGTTATATAGATAGTATATAAATGTATTTACATGCTGATTAAGTTCTTGATAAAGGATCATATCTTTTGATGAATCTTGTAATGACACTCTCATCTTCTTTACCAACCATTTAATCGTCCCACCCTGTAACATAATAACTGAATTTTATATTAAATAGGTTTATAATAATTAGATTTTAAAATGTTCCCTACTATAAATGAATACTACTGAGATAGTTTCTGTCGACAGTTGTCATTTAAATTACTTGTGTAAATGCAATAGTTTCTATTCTTACTTGCGTAAATGCAGTTGTTGTTTTTATTTCTACTTGTTTAATTGATGTACATGAAGTTTTTTTTATACCTACATGTATAAATGCAGTATTTTTTTATATGACGGTATAAATAAAGTAGTTTTTAATACTTACTTGTATAAATACAGAATTCTTTTTTGGTTCTTACCTGTTTAAATGCAGTTAAGTTTTTATACTTACTTATATAAATGCGCTAGGTTTTTGTACATATGCTTTAATGCAGTGGTATTAAATGCAGTAGTTTACAGAATTACCTGTACAGATGCAAAGTTTCTATAATAACTTGTATAAATGCAGTAGTTTCAATACTTACTTGTATAAAAGCATTTGTTTATAAAGTTATTTAAACACTTACTTGTATAAACACTGTGAAAAAGATAACGAACAAGCTCGTTGTCATGAACATATTTTTCATCGGGAACTCGCCCTCATCTAGCAATGCAACCAGCGAGAAACAAACCGCCCCTCGTAACCCACCGTAACTCTGAAACAAAAATATCAACATTATTTGTACATAAATGTTCATTGTGTGACACATAGAGGATATTGAATGAGTGTAGATTTAATACTTAATTTATTGAGTTGAATAAAATCATATTATGTAAGCTTCACAAGAGCATAATATTGTTTTTGTCAAGGATTTCAATGAATTTAGTATTGAATCTACACAAATATAATATTCTATTTATCACATATCTAAAATTAGAACTGTTTACAGTTAAAAAGAGTCATTTTTCAATGAAGTGCTTATAATGTTAGGCTAACTTTAGTGCCCTTTAATAATTGTTTATATATAATGCAAATGATGTCACATCAAACTTTTATTACACTAGGATAACATCATTTTTATTGAATGGGTTTATTACACTCCTGTGACATGGTTTATGTGATAAACATATATAGAGGATATCAAATGAGTGTAGTTTAATACTAAATTTATTGAACAAGTTGAATAAAATCATATTATACGAGCCTCTGGCGAGCATTATAATATTGTTTTATTCAACGAGTTCAATAAATTTAGTACTGAATTACATAAATATAATATTCTATTTATCACATATGTAAAATAAGAACAGTAAACTGTTAGAAAGAGTCATTTTTAAATGACGTGCCCACAGTGTAACACTAACATTAGCACAATAAACGCTATGTTTCCATATAGCCCATTAATGATGTCATGTCAAAGTGTTATTACAATAGTGTAATATCGTTTTTATTAAATGGCTTTATTACACTCCTGCGCCACGGTTTATGTGATAACAAGAGCTGTCACAGGAGACTGCGAAGCTCGACTAATAAAATACTGGACGCAGTAAGGAGGACAAAACTATGAAAGAAAAATCAATTATGTATAATTATGTATTAAGTTATAGTAAAAAAATAACATTTGTTAACATAAATTCCAAGATCAAAGGGAATAATTCTAGAAATAGTCATGCTAGAGTTATGAACCTTGTCACACAACATGGGTGTAATGATAAGAAATAATATTTGAAGTTTGAAGTAGATACCTTAAAAAGTAAAGAAGTTACAATAGTTCTTAAAGAGAGATAAAGAAGTTCAAAGAGAGATAAATCTATAAATATTGCTTCAAGAGTTATGAACATTGTCACATAAAATGTAATTGATGATAAGGAATAAGTGTTTGAAGTTTGAAGTAGATACCTTTAAACTAAAAAAGTTAAAGTAAAAAATAACAGTTTTCTAGTAAAAAAATCTTAGTTTATGGGGAGATAATTCTTGCAAAATTGATGCTAGAGTTATGAACCTTGTCACATAAGATGATGATAAGGTACATATATTTGAAGTATGAAGTTGATCCCTTTAGAAATAAATAAGTAACAGTAAAAATTAATATTTTTTAAGGAAATTCTAAGTTCAAGGGGAGATAAATCTGAAAAAATTGGAGTTATGAACCTTGTCACATAAGATGGGGATGATGATAAGGTACATATATTTGAAGTATGATCCCTTACATTATGCCCATACAAGGGTATATAGTGAGTAAACAAGTAAAAGTCAGAACAAGTTTATATTTTGTTTGAATTCCTTTTAATTTTATAATATACTTTGCATGAATGATAAATTACACATGTTGCCCCCTAAAAATATCTGAATATCTACCAAAATTTACCTGAAACAGTCAATTTATAAAAAGAGTTGGGCAGTCTTTTTATATTTAAGGCAGGATATATATTCTATCCAAAACGTTTTCCAATATCGAGTGTTGGTCAATCACCATTATAACAGTCAATCTTTCGAAATATGTTGTCAATTTAGTTCAACTTGACGATGAAAATATGAGCATAATGTCACTTTAAGAAATAAAGAAGTAACAGTAAAAAATAGTATTTTTTGAGGAAAATTCTAAGTTCAAGGGGAGATAAATCTGAAAATATTGGTGCTAGAGTTATAAACCTTGTCACATAAGATGGGGATGATGAGAAGGTACATACATTTGAAGTATGAAGTTGATACTTTAAGAAATGACAAAGTTATAGTGAAAAATATTTTACTGCAACAAAACTTTAATCTAAAATCTGGACGCGGACGCAGGGGCGAGTAGGACAGCTCTCCACATACTTCGTAAAGTTGAGCTAAAAATATGTTTATCACTTAATTTATATATATAAATCATCATCTCATGCTTTGAAGTGGAGCTGTTCATTGTTTAAGTCGGGGATTTTTAATTAAAAATTGCTACATTCCAATGAACACCATTCCCCGTACAGGCCTTGACCTAGGTGACCTTGACCTTTGTCCCCAGTAGACTCTAATTAAGTAGGTCAGGCATCTAGAGCTTATAGATGAAAATGCATCTGTGAAGATTGGATTTGTAGGTAGACATGACAGGTCTCACAATTTTTGCCTTTTACACTTACTAAATTCAAGTGGAGAAGTTGCAAGCTACTTGCAGTAAGTAAAATTTGAAATTGGTATAGAATCACGGATTTATATTACAAGGATCAGACACTATCGTTTAGCTTAAAATCTCGTCGTGCGCATGCGAGGAATCGCATATCGGATAAAGGTGGACAGAATGAGAGATGGCGGAACGCGCGGAGTGCGAAATAGGACAGATTTTCACAAGAGTATGTGGTGTTATTGCAGCTTTGTGAAAATTTTTACACATATTAATGTATTGATACAGTATTATTTTGTGTCACTAAAGTATTAATATATGAGAATATTCCGATAGAACGCTGCAACGCTGAGTTAAAATAGTACCTAATTTAAAAAATATTCGCCTATTGTTTAGGCATACACTCTACACTTTGACGCCCTTTTACTTCAAGCACAAATTATTACTGCGATTCAGATTAAGATAATTATTTTCTACATGGTTTAATGGTTGCAATGCAATAAATGTTTCTTGATAGCTTAAAAACTTTTAAAGAAATTCATGTTTAAAATTTGTCTTTTTTCTGTGAATTATTTCCAAATGATTTAAACATTTTATATTTGATTACCTGAATATTAGTATAAATGTAGTATTCTACTAATTAGTGTATTAATATATTTTCAGATCATTGAAAAAAGCGTTCATAGACAATAGATGAATTCGAAGAAACTTTTATTGGCATACAGAACAGCTATATTATTTTTTATGTTGGCACGGAATTTTTTCATAGTTATCCTTCACAATTCCCGTCAAATGATTTATTTGTCATATGTTTATTTTTTCTTTTTTTTTCAACGAAATGATCTGTATATTTTCAATTTCATTAATAAATGTTAATAAAGAAAATAGATTTACATTGTATTTATATCTATCATCTTCAGAATCATTTTCTTATTATACATACAATGGACTGTAGTTAAAGACCGTGCACATACAAAATATACATTCAAATTCTATTTGTTTTTGAAGATTGATTGTTGCAATTATCACATGCAACCTGGTAATGAAAGTTTGAAAATAAAGCTTTTCAATTATCACTTGTTACCTGGTAACACGGATTTATATTATCCGTGCTGGTAATTAACCCCCTTCAAAAGTAATTAAACTTCAAAGAAATTTAAGCGATGTGTAAAAAATAATCAACAGTTACTTTTATTTCGCATAATACTGACTCAAACTGTAAAGATTTTTATTGTTTTTCTAGTGTTACATTAAAAATATCAGAAATATCTTTCTATAGGCATTCAAATAAAAGGATAATTAAAATATACAAGTGACATTAAAAAGGCCGGAATCGAGACAACCACACAAGAGTAGGGCCTACTTTACTGTTACGATGATTGTCTACTTCACTGCACCGACATTTGAAAACAGATTTACAAAAGATTATAATGATATAAATGATGATTGAAATTTAAATATTGTATGAATATGGCAATATTAAAATCTCGGCAATATTTTCTACTAAAAAAATGAATATTTTCTTCTTGTGTTGAGCGTATTGTAAAGCCCGCAATACATTACCCGTAAAACAATTGTGCGTTAATAAATTTGACTACATAACCCAATAAATCTTAAATATTGCATCTTTGATCATCTGTGAATAACTTACATTGCCTTCTTTTTTATTTTGAAATTGAATTTATTATGTTTCCATAATAATTAATTTCAAATACCTGCTTTTTATATAAAAAATGTAACTTTACCGCGGATTTCGTCAAGTTAATTTTTTACTCTGATGGTAAGAAAGGGACATGACTCGGTAAATAGGCAACTCAGAGTTTGGGACATGTGCATTCATGGTAGATAACCACAGAGAACAAGTGTGTGAAGTTTCAACCCATTCCCTTCAGTTGTTTTGGAAATACCAACTTGCCTGTAAAAAATTAACCTGTGATGAGGACGCCAACACTAATGCCAGGGGGGGGGGGAGGGGGGAGTACAATAAATCTCCCAATTCTTTGAATAGTCAAAGTTAAAAAAAGAAAAAAAGGATTCTATTTCTATAAACTGATTCATTTCAGCTTGATCATGAAAGTAATGCCCTGACCCTATAGAATAGTGGGGACCTTTGGATAATCAAACCCACACTAAGGACTCATAGAGGATAAAAAACTCTGCCCTTTTTATCGCCTATTCCTTACAAGAAGTGCATGAGCAAGAGTCACTTATTACTTACAATGACTTGTGCACTTTAGTAGAACCAATAAGCCAGCTCTCACACAACAGATTTTCAAGTCCCTATTGAGATTCATACCAACAGCAACATGGGGACAAGGGATGTTCTACGTCAGTGACTTGAGGCGCTATGCTATGAAGGCCCCAAAAACTATTCAGAATATATTATACACTTACAATAAAGAAAACTTTCACTTACTATCATGAACATTTCATCAAGTTTTATTTTACGTATTCTGTATCTATCACATCTATTGATCAGGAATGACATCACAAATGTAACTGAAACAAATATAGTAATAACGATGTGTCATAGGGTGAGAAAAATGTGCAGCCTGACCAGGACTTGAACCCGGGACCCTCGGAATACCGTTCCGCGGCTCAACAGACTTAGCAATCCTGCCGCTTACACATCTTCTCCCCTAAATCGTGAAACAGTTCTGAACCGTGACATACTCCCCTGCTATATTGAAATTCGTCCTCAAATTTCACAGAGTTACAGAGCAATGTAAATTAAACCCTGAGCTATATCAGTAACGGCCCCATGTTGGGCACCAAATGTCACAGAGTGAGAAAAATGTGCAGCCTGACCGGGACTCGCACCCGAGACCCTCAGAATACCGTTCCGTGGCTCTACCGACTGAGCTTATCCGGCCTCTTACACATGTTCTCCCCAAAATAGTGAACAGTTCTGAACCCTGACAGATGACATCTCTGTGCATTATTTCAGGCACAAACAAGCACCTGAGTAGAACCACCAACATTTGGTAAGGTAGCTGGATAACTGTCTCCCATGAAAGAATTCCAAGACACTAGCATGGCTCGAACCTACTGTGGTAAGAGGCAAATCACTTCCTAAATCTAAACATTACTGGTTTACATGAGAAATTAATATCATAACCCAATTAGGGCTCAATCTCATAAACCTTGGGGTCCTAATATCTTACCCTTTAAATAAGAGCACCACATGCAAGATTAAAGCTGGTCTTTGAAAATTCTAAACTCCCGTCCAAAAATATTTCTTTCAAAACTATGTATCTTATCTAACAACTGCACCTTGTCATGATTAGAAAATATTCCACGTTTCCTGTTGAAAAATGGGCTACATATAAGTTTTTGCATGACAATGACAACAACATCAACCACATTCTAGAAGGACCTCATTTGCAGTGATAACAATAGCTCAAACTTTTTCTTTGGAACAGACAAACTTAAAATGAGCTTAAAAATCAGTTATTTAAACTTATTCTGTTGCACTTTTGTTACATCACTTTTCATTAGATAATAATAACATTTATAGTTTTATATACACGCCTGCTGTCAATTTTTGAAGAAAAATTCACTTTTTTCTCTAAAAACTGAAGATTGCTGTATTATAAATTCGTTATTAATATTCCCGACAGGTTATATGATCGCAAATATAAATAGTTTTTTTCAATAATTATATACCTTGTCTAACAGCTCGGGTAATATTTCAAAACAACCATTTCTATAAGGCCATATAACATGTACAACCTGTCAAAAATCTTTATAACTTAAATAAATAATATATATTTATACTTACTAATAAATCTGTACAGTACACAAAGTAATGTTGTCCATAGGACAAAGCCTGTATTCCACACATGATGGGGATGTACTGTTTTCAGTCCGAGAAACAGGAAAATGATGATCTCACAGGTATTGCTGAAAAACAAACAGAAATTGTCACACACTGAGCTATTATATTTAAATTGAAATGAACTTATGATGTCATACAATTAAAATCTGTACCAAGGATTTATTATCACACAAATTCACATTTTTGCGAGATTTTCCGAGACCGTGTTTAACACAAGAAATTTTACTGATACATGTACATATATGTACACTGCCATGCTATCTAAAATGTGTTGTGGTATTCAGAGTTTTTCAAATAGAATTCTATTTGAAAGACCCTGAATCAGGTTAAGGGTTAAAGACCCTAAACTCCTGAAGAAATGTCTAAAAGCTGCACAAACTGTATTAAACAAATTTTATGGACCATATCAAAAAGGGCCACCAATCTGTATGAAAAAAACAAAAATGGAAACAAATCTTTCACTACAAGTATTATAAGAAGTGAAAAGCAACATGGTAAATTATTTATGAATCTTGGCTAAGTTTCACTGATATTAAGGAAACTCAGTTAAGTTAAAAGGAGCTAAAACTGAAAATGCAGACAAAATAGTCAAGTAATGATTTAGTTTAAATGAAGTCTAAAATGCTGACAAACTAATTTGTGTTACACCATTTTTCAACGGAAACATAGAAACTATCTTCTAGTGAGTACTTCAAACCAATACCATGTGTACTTGAAAGAAACTGACATTAACTGGCACTTTAAAGCACCAGTAGGTAATTACTATACAAGAATAAAGCAAGTTGAAAACTCTTCCATCTCTATTCATGTTTAGTATACCTAAGTGTTCAATTTTACATGTTAAAGTGGACAGAAGCTTTTGACAAATTACAGCTGCCCTGATTCAGACATTCTTTACAAATTAGCAAACTCAGCAATTTCAAACTTTGTATTATATATACAATGTAGTTCACATCACTTGCTATATTGTTTTCAGTAAGAGAATTAAAGCAATTCAAAATGTTAAACCAAGTTTAATGAGTGGCTGGCTGCATAAATCCATTAACTCTGAATATTTGCTTGTTTTATACAAATTGTTCAATAAACTATAATTTTCATAACATAAATTTTCATACTAGATAACTTACAACTGTGTCCACACTTTTTTTTTTTCAAGCAATATTTCATAAGAATATTCACAAGAATATCCACATTATAAAATGCTATTGTTTTTGTCAATATTTATAGTTAGTTTATACAAATTTATTTTAGTTTGATTGTGTTGGAAGATATAAGATTACTGAAACACTCTCAAATTCGTCCCTGAAACCAACCAATAAGCAATGAATGTTAAGTGCTCAAGGAAACTATGGCTTGCATGTGATGGGGTTTAAACCCATAGGACCAGCAATCCTTAAATCACTAGCCTGACACATTAGCCACTCAGCCATATCTATATTTTCATTCTTATTGTGTTGGAAGCTATAAGCTTACTGAAAAATCTCAAATCCATCCCTGAAACCAACCAATAAGCATTGAATGTAAAGTTTCTTGCTCAAGGAAACAAAGACTTGCCACTGACTGAGAATTTGTTAATTGTAGACTAATCCACTTTTAATATCTTAAAATTTTGCTAACTCATCTGCAACTTTATTATAATATTCTATTATATTATGATGATATTATCAATATAAGATAGAAGTTTCTCCATAAAATCTTACCTTATGACTTTGGCAAAAAACTTGCAAGCCAATTTGGATTTATTGGTGATATTGTTGAAGGCATATTGCATTTGTGTCAAACCACACCCTATTATGCTGAAATAAAAATTATTTCTTATGAAAGTGTTTGTGTTTACATGTACATTGGTCATGTACTTGCATTATTTGCCGTAGTTATAACCTGGTACTGAGTTACTATTGCACAATAAGGGCTATTTTGGTTTATTTTGGCCTCTTTTTGGTAAATTAAGTGGATTTTTAGTGCAGTTTGCAATGTAAAAATTATTTTCATTGTTCACTTCACAATGCTTTACTTTTAAATACATTTTCAAAATAAATTTTCATAAAAATTATCATGAATCTGGAGCCATGCTACTTTAAATATGATATACCCACACATAAACACACAAATCCTTAATTACCTAATAATCCCTGAGAAATGAAACATTTCTGCTATAATGTACGACTGATAAGCAAAGCCGAATATGATAATCGGTTCAACAACCTTCACATTGTTAGTGAACCTGGTGAGGAACGATGATGAAAGTCCCGTTGCAACGCCGATAAATATCCCACCAAAGACAACAACTAGAAACTTTACTATACCAAGCACTATCTGAAATAATAAACACAGACAATGTTTCAGAAAAATTTCTATATTTTTTTATTATGCATTCTGCAATGATGGAACAATGTTTAAAAGACAGTGCCATTTGAATACTTTGAACATGTTAAATTGTAATTTTTGTTGGACATTCCAAAGATTTTATGGTGTTTTAATTTCAGGCTTTATCAGTAGAGGAAGACACCAAATATCCCTTTGTTAACTATCTTATGGGCAACTTCTGCAGACAGTATTTGCCCTAATAATATGTCAAATCATTTTATTTGTTAAGTTGACAATTTTTTTACATTTAATGATTTTTAAAAAAAAATTCATAACAATCAAAACAAATATGGTGTGGTTGGTGGGTTGCTTTTAAAATAACCTTTTACACAGGTGTGACTGTAACATGATCATCTGTTATTTTTAGCTTACCTGATCAGCTTCTATTGTATCCATTCTACTGTAAATCTGCATGACATTATATAAAACTACAGTTACACCATCATTTAAAAGTGACTCTCCAAACACCAGAAAATACAGCATATTGTTCACGCCCACTTCTTGGAATATTGCCAATACCTAAAAGAATAACAAGAGTTCCCCTGAGATGGAAAAACGCAAACCCACTGGCAAATTCTACAGATGGTATCAATGACAAAAATTAGCCATCAAAATAGGATGGAAAATAAATTTTTGTAAATAGCAAAAATGCTGTAAATATCCACTGAATAATAAACAAGAGGGCCATGATGGCCCTAGATCGCTCACCTGACTTATCAAACTCATCCAAACAATTACCTAGACAAGCATTCTGACCAAGTCTCATGACAGGTGAGTCAAAAATGTGACCACTACAGTGTTAACAAGGATTATCCATATTTGAGCAGTGCGACCTAGTTTTTTACCCAGGTGACACATATTCAAACTTGACCTAGAAATCATCAAAACAAACTTTCAGACCAATTTCCAGGATTACTTGGATCAAAACAGTAGCAACTAGAGTGTTAACAAGATTTTTCTATTTTAGCTCCGGTGACCTAGTTTCACATGCGATTTCGAACTCATCAAAGCAATTACCTAGACAAGCATCCTGACCAAGTTTGATGATAATTGAGTCTAAAATGTGACCACTAGAATGTTAACAAGGTTTTTCCATATTTGGCGGTTTGGCGTGTGACCAAGTTTTTCATCCAAGATGACCCATGTTCGATCTTGACTTAGAAATCATCAAAACAAACTTTCAGACCAAATTAACAGAATATTTGGATCACAACAGTAGCCACTAGAGTGTTAACAAAGATTTTCTATTTTTAGCTCCTGTGACCTAGTTTTTTCATCCGAGATGTCCCATGTTCGATTTATTCCCAGCAAAGACCTAGACAAGTTTCCTGACCAAGTTTGATGATGATTGAGTCAAAATTGTGACCACTACAGTGTTAACAAGGTTTTTCTATTTTTAGCTCCTGTGACCTAGTTTTCATCCGAGATGACCCATGTTCGAACTCATCCGAGCATCACCTAGACAAGCATCTTGATGAAGTTTGATGATGATTGATGCAAAAATGTGACTGCTAGAGTGTTAACAAGGTTTTTCTATTTTTAGCTCCGGTGACCTACTTTTTCATCCGAGATGACCCATGTTCAAACTCATCCGAGCTATCACCTAGACAAACATCTTGACCAAGTTTGATGATGACTGATGCAAAAATATGACCGCTAGAGTGTTAACAAGGTTTTTCTATTTTTAGCTCCGGTGACCTACTTTTCATCCGAGATGACCCATGTTCAAACTCATCCGAGCTATCACCTAGACAAGCATCTTGACCAAGTTTGATGATGATTGATGCAAAAATGTGACCGCTAGAGTGTTAACAAGGTTTTTCTATTTTTAGCTCCGATGACCTACTTTTTCATCCGAGATGAACCATGTTCGAACTCATCCAAGCTATCAACTAGATAAGCATCCTGACCAAGTTTGATGATGATTGATGCAAAAAATGTGGACTGCTAGAGTGTTAACAAGGTTTTTTCTATTTTTAGCTCGCAGACCTAGTTTTTCATCCGAGATGACCCATGTTCTAACCGCATCCAACCAATTATCTAAACAAGCATCCTGACAATGTTTGATGATGATTGGGTCTAAAATGTGACCACTAGAGTGTTCACAAGGTTTTTCTATTTTAGCTCCTGTGACCTAGTTTTTCATCAGAGATGACCCATGTTCGAACTCATCCAAGCAAATTGACTAGACAAGCATTCTGACCAAAGTTTGATGATGATTGGTTAAAAAAAATGTGACCACTAGAGTGTTCACAAGGTTTTCTATTTATAGCTCCTGTGACCTAGTTTTTCATCCGAGATGACCCATGTTCGAGCTCATCCGAGCTATCACCTAGACAAACATCCTGACCAAGTTTGATGATGATTGGGTCAAAAATGTGACCGCTAGAGTGGTCACAAGGTTTTTCTATTTTTAGCTCTTGTGACCTAGTTTTACATCCGAGATGAGCCATGTTCGAACTCATCTGAGTTTGCAACTAGATAAGCATCCTGACAAAGTTTGATGATGATTGAGGCAAAAATGCGACCCCTAGAGTGTTCACAAGCAATTGTGGACGGACGACGGACATTCACCGATCCTAAAAGCTCACCCTGAGCAAGCTCAGGTGAGCTAAAAAAAACTTGCAAATTTATTGTTGTAAATAGCAAAAATGCTGTAAATATTCATTGCATCAAAAAAAATGCTTTATTTGTGAGTTTTGTTACATGTATTAAAAACAAAACTTGAATGAGTCATATGTTCTTGTAAAATGGATATTTTTATTGTCCTTGTCATCTGATGCTGAAAGGTCAAGGTAATCCACACTTACAATATTGTATTCAATTGTTACAGACATGTTATTTGTGTACACAATTTTACAGACTAATCACATATAATATTCAAATTTGTTTTGAAGCTGCTGATATAGCCGTGCAGTTAATGAGAATGACTTGTAACCTTAGGATTGCTGGCCACATGAGTTTAAACCTTATCAGGCATCGAAAAATATTTTCAGAGTCACTCGTCCTGCAGGATGAGTAGCTTCTAAGTCCAATTTGCACGCAACAGTTTTCTACTTGCCCTGCGTCGAGTTCTCTTAAATTCTAACAGTAAGAACGAATGGACAAGTGGAATTTTTTATCTCTACCTACTACCTATCAAAGGTAAGCTGTTATTTCCTTGAGCAAGAATTATTTCACTAATTGCTTAATACTGGATAATTTCAGGAGTGGATTGGAGAATGTGTCTATAAGATTACTTGAGTTTCCTTCACAATCAAACAAAACTAAAATTCTGTAATAAAGAATAATAAGCATCAAAGGAGACAAATTTTTTTTAACAAATGGAAGAAAAACTGTCCTGCCACAGGCTCAAACTTAAGAACTTTTTCCTGTTTCTCAATTTTCTGCTTTTTACACCAATCTTAGTTTTTCTGCATTTTATACCAATCGTAACACATTATTTGATCAAATCTCAATGGACAATCCACCTTACACCAGCATTCCTGGATAATTTACCAGTTATTACTGATTTCTCACCAACTGCAAACATCACATGATTTCTGACTCAGCTGTGACAGACAAATGACTATTAGACTCAATATTCTGGGAAAATCTGTAACAGAGAAATTTTGCCTTGCCATAGGATCAAACAAGCGACCCCCGGATGACTACACCTATTTCCTGAGAGGCACCAGATTGAGTGCCGGTATTTATACCATCTTAAGCAACCATAATAACAGAACAATTATACAAGAACTCAAACTTACAGCCACAGGATCCACAGCTACTATAAGGGCACTGAACACAAGTATCTGTACAGGAGTTGCCTGTGGGTCCTCCATAGCACCTACTTTAGCCAACCCAACAAGGCTCATACCTGAAAAAAAAATTTGAATTCTTTGCATTGAAACAAGTTTTCTCGAGACTGAAAATATGTTCTTCAGATTTTAATATTTCAAAAATTCCATTTAATATTAAGGATATTTCAGTGTTCTACAAAAATGTTTTACCTGTACTTCTAAATGCTAAAATCGATAAAAACTAGAACTATCACTTAATGTGATTAATACCCCCACAAGTCTGCTTCGGAAATGAGGATGTTACTAGTAACAGAATACCTTGTAATAGAATTGAAACATAGAGTTTGTTAGAGGTTGTGGGCAATTAAAGATAATTGTGGTTCATGTATGTTGCATTCCTTTCAATGTGGTTGGCTATTGATGAAGTTTAATTGAATTACTCTGTAATAAGTCCAGAAAGACAAAGAAAAAGAACAAAGGGCAATTGTATGAAGTTGTTTTGAATTCCAACCAGTACGTTTTAAGTTATGCTCCGGACAAGGAAAAGTATCAAAGGGCAGTAACTCTTTTGTCAAAATGGAGTTATGGCTCTTGTGCACTGCACTTCCTTTTAATGTCCTTGACAACTGTATGAAGTTGTACTGAATTCCAAACAGTAGTTTTTCAAGTTATGCTCTGGACAAGGAAAAGTAACAAAGGGGAAATAAACTCTGTAATTAGTCAAGATAGGAGTTATGGTTTCTTGTGCACTGCACTTCCCCTTATTGTGCTTGACCATTGTATGAAGTTGTTTTGAATTCCAACCAGTAGTTTTCAAGTCATGCTCTGGACAAGGAAAAGTAACAAAGGCAGTAACTCTGTAATTAGTCAAGATGGAGTTATGGTTCTTATGCACTGCACTTCCTCTCAATGTGCTTGACCATTGTATGAAGTTATAATGAATTCCAACAATAAGTCTTCAAGTTATGGTCCGGACAAAAGAAAGCAATGGAAAAGTAACAAAGGGCAATAACTCTGTAATTAGTCAAGATGGAGTTATGGTTCTTGTGCACTGCACTTCCCCTTATTGTGCTTGGCCATTGTATGAAGTTGTTTTGAATTCCAACCAGTAATTTTAAAGTCATGCTCTGGACAAGGAAAAGAAACAAAGGGCAGTAACTCTGTAATAAGTTAAAATGGAGTTACGGTTCTTGTGCACTGCACTTCCTCTCAATGTGCTGGACCATTGTATGAAGTTATAATGAATTGCAACAACTAGTCTTCAAGTTATGGTCCGGACAAAAGAAAGCAATGGAAAAGTAATAAAGGGCAATAACTCTGTAATTACTTTAGATAGAGTTATGGTTCTTATGCACTGCACTTCCTCTCAATGTGCTTGACCATTGTATGTAGTAATATTGAATTCCAACCATAAGTCTTCAAGTTATGGTCCGGACAAAAAATAAAAGGCAATGGAAAAGCAACAAAGGGCAATAACTCTGTAATTACTTTAGATAGAGTTATGGTTCTTGTGCACTGCACTTCCCCTTATTGTGTTTGACAATTGTATGAAGTTGTTTTGAATTCCAACCAGTAGTTTTCAAGTTATGCCACGGACAAGGAAAAGTAACAAAGGGCAATAACTCTGTAATTACTTTAGATAGAGTAATGGTTCTTGTGCACTGCACTTCCCCTTATTGTGTTTGACAAGTGTATGAAGTTGTTTTGAATTCCAACCAGTAGTTTTCAAGTTATGTCCCAGACAAGGAAAAGTAACAAAGGGCAATAACTCTGTAATTAGTCAAGTTATGGTCCGGACAAAAAATAGAAGGCAATGGAAAAGCAACAAAGGGCAATAACTCTGTAATTACTTTAGATAGAGTTATGGTTCTTGTGCACTGCACTTCCTCTCAATGTGCTTGACCATTGTATGTAGTTATATTGAATTCCAACCATTAGTTTTCAAGTTATGCTCCGAACAAGGAAAATGCAACGGACGTCTGGACCGACCGACTGACCGACCACCGGGTGACTCCTATATACCCCCCCAAACTTCGTTTTTGGGGGTATAATAATGTATAAAATACATTAACTTTTAGGCATTTTTCTTCTTCAAGATTTAAGACTGTTTTTTTTTTGGTTGGGTTTAACGTCACACCTGAACATTGTACAGGTCATAATTGGTGACTTTCCAGCTTTACTGACATTCCTTGCATAGTCAAAAGAACGTGGTCTTTAGCAAGATCCAAGGTTTTCTTAAAATACTCTCAAAATTAAGTTATTACATGTATATATAAACAAAGACTAAATGTTGACAATATTCAATATTTGTAATTATAATTCTAACACCTTACATTCATGCTCATGTAATATACTTGAAATAAATTTCATGAAAAAAATGTTAAAAACATGCTATTAGTAACTTTTTCCCCCATAAATAAAATGCATTCAACACTTTTTTATTCCTGTGTGATCCAAAATTCACCTAGAAACCAAACTTATATAATCTCAAAATTTACAAAAACCATTTCAGGGTTTTCATTATTGACAGATTGGCGATCCATATTATCTAATGAAATGCTGTTTGAATTTCCAGCCTGAAGATTAAAATATTTCACTTGATCTTTAGCTAAATCGGTTGTTTTCTTTGGCATCTCAGATAACTCAGATAAAATGAAAACCCTGCATTTCTTAATTAACATGGCAACAATATCGAGTGTTTTTCCTTGAGACGTTTTGTTATTAAAATACTCACCTATAGCAAAGCATGCAATCACTGTGCCCTAAAACAAACAAAAACATGCGGTTGATCAAACAAAATCATGCTATTCATTAAACATATTAAATTATTTATTGAGTTTAGGGTAATGCATTCATTTCTACAAAGTTCTGAAAATTCATACATTTGTATTTCACCATATCAGGCATTCATAATATTACAAATTCTGATATGACCCGAACTTTTTCGAGGGACCAAAAGTGTGTGTAAATATGCAATAAAATCACTGTTGATGATCTATTTTTAGACATGTGACTTTACCATTAAAAATGTGACACGCTGAAAATAAGTATGGAAACAAATCAGGCACAGTTTAGCTCAATGATATCAGGTACAGCAGCATCTATTTGCTGAAGTCGTGTTTAAAAATCAAAATAATATATCCCAAGCAGTGATTTTATCGCTTGGAATGATCTGAAATTTTGCACACAAGTATTAAGTCTAGACCTACATCAAATGGCACACATTAGTCTCGATAAAGAAATATTTCCAGTCCCTTCATATTAAAAGACCTCAGTGGAGTCCCTTTAAACATGAACTTCAGTCTTGCAGGAAAGCTTTTAAAACATCAAAATCTAAACTTTACATTATTGTTAGAAGTCTAGACAGTTGTATAGATAATTAATTAAATATAAAACATGTCAATATAACTATGTTTTAGTTTAAGCAGATCTCTATGTTAAGTTTGAATTGACAGCATAAAAGCTCTCTCAACTTATTTAAATCAACCCATATCCTAGTCTGCAAGCATCCTATTGGTGAGACAAAAAAAATCATTTGTTTTTACTTCACTAAGGTTTAAAAGCCTAAAAACATAAGAAAAATTCTTACATAGATCAGCTTGGGCATTTAAAACAGAACAATATACAAAAGGTTATAAAATAAATTGATAATGTTTGTGCTATTCTTAGACTGAGATTTGAGTGAAAGGCATTGCAACACTTTTCACATTTAATTAAAATTATAATTATTATTTTGGAAACAATGATCTGAAATTTTGCACACAAGTTATCATTCTAGACCTACATCAAATGGAACAATCATCTCGAAAAAAACAAGATATGTTTGTAAAACATGTATGCCCCCTATCTGCAGCCAATTAGTCATGTGATAAGGTTATTATGCATGACTTCTGACCCAGTGATCAAACAATTAATAAGGGTTATCAAGTATCTACTGGTCATGACCTTAACCTTTGACCCCTTGACCCAAAACTCAATAGGGGTCATCTGCTGGTCACGACCAATCATCATACAAAGTTTGAAGTTCCTAGGCCTAAGCGTTTTTAGTTAATTGATCGGAAACAGTTTTTTACCTACAAGGTCAATGTGACCTTGACCTTTGACCCCTTTGACCCAAAATCAATAGGTCATCTGCTGGTCATGACCAATCACCATACCAAGTTTGAAGTTCTTTAGGCCTAAGGGTTCTTTAGTTATTGATCGGAAACCGTTTTAACATACAAGGTCAATGTGACCTTGACCTTTGACCCCAAAATCAATAGGGGTCATCTGCTGTCATGACCAATCACCATGCCAAGTTTGAAGTTCCTAAACCGAAGCGTTCTTTAGTTATTGATCAGAAACCGTTTTTACTTACAATGTCAATGTGACCTTGACTTTTGACCCCTTGATCCCAAATCAATAGGGGTAATCTGCTGGTCATGACAAATCACCATACCAAGTTTGAAGTTCCTAGGCCTAAGCGTTCTTAAGTTTTTGATCAGAAACCGTTTTTACTTACAAGGTCAATGTGACCTTGACCTTTGACCCCTTGACCCCAAAATCAATAGGGGTCATCTACTGATCATGACCAATCACCATACCAAGTTTGAAGTTCCTAGGCCTTAAGGTTCTTTAGTTATTGATCGGAAACCGTTTTTGCTTACAAGGTCAATGTGACCTTGACCTTTGACCCCTTGACCCCAAAATCAATAGGGGTCATCTACTGGTCATGACCAATCACCATACCAAGTTTGAAGTTCCTAGGCCTAAGGGTTCTTTAGTTATCACTCGGAAACCATTTGGTCTACGGACCGACGGACCGACGGACCGACAGACCGACGGACCGACAAGTGCAAAGCAATATACCCCCTTTTCTTCAAAATGGGGGCATAATTATTTCCAGTCCCATCTTGTCAAAAATCCTCAGTGGAGTGCCTTTAAGGTAAAATTTTACGCCTGAATAGCTTACAGTACAGACCATGATCATGGCTAGATTTAGATTCCACCGGCAAGGTAAATGTATTGGCAGATATGTTTTTATTTGTTTGGGTCGTCAGACCAAACAAATAATGGTAGCGAAATTTCAGAGTCTAATGTTGTTAATTGCAAATGCCGAAAGTAGTCCACTTTTTTGAAGCGGTTACTTCCCTTTATATGTAACACTAACGTCGAAAAATTCAGGGGAGATCACTGCGTAAAGATGGTCAAAGACAGGCACATCTATATTCAAGCAAAATAATTCCCGAATAATAGAATATTTCTAATATTGTTTTATTGTATTTTCTGATCGAAAATAAGTTAATACAAAGCCGACATTCAATCTCTGACACAGAAGTTTATGACAAACCTAACAACAAGTAGTTCTCAAAACAGCTTTAAACTAGCGATTTAAAAGAAAGAAATATTTTTATTTTGTTACAAGTATCAAACAAATTACAACGCATTAAAAGTTTAAAAATAGCGTCGGCTTATAGAATTGTCAATAAATGCACAATCACAAATTACGCAGATGAATATGATTTTATCAATGAAAATACTATTATTAGCGATGTCTATTACCGAATACAGTAAACTTCACTTATAGCGAACACGGATATAGCGAACTTCCGGTTCCCGGGTGTAGATTTTCCAGGGTAAGCCTGGAAGAGAGGCTGGTAAACCTTGGAAAACTATGGAAAAGCATGGAATTCCATGGAAATTCATGGAAAATTGGTATTTTTTCCATGCTATGTGGACTTTTTTTGTCCAGCCTTTTCCAGCATTGCTGGAATAGGCTGGAAATTGGCTGGACATTTGTGGTAAAAGCCTGGAAAACCATGGACTTTACTTCCATGTAGCATGGAAAGTGGAACTTAGATTTTTTTGATGCTGGAAATGTGTTAAATTTTCTCTAAGTATGCTGGAAAAAACTTGTAAAAATTACAACAAGAAATCTTACTTTATATATTCAGCACAATATTGTGAATTTACGAAGAAAATATACAATCATCATTTATTTTAATGCAAGTTACTGTAAACTAGAGGATGCTTTTGTAAAAAAGCGCATGTCTCCCCCATTGCTGAGAATAACTGTGAATGGAAACAGGAATGGAAATGGAGATAAAAGAACAGAGTATATAAAACCAGACAACTGATATATCACTGATATATCAATAATAGTTAAATGTCCTCACTGATAAGAACTCTAGTTATCATCCGGAAATGAGAAAATGACCAATGGTCACTGTGACCTTAACCTTTGACCTACTGACCCCATAAACAAGAGGGATCATCTGCTCAATAAGACCAATCATCCTATGAAGTTTGAGGGCTGTAGGTCAAAAGGAACTCTAGTTATCATCCGGAAACGAGAAATTGACCAACGGTCAGTGTGACCTTGACCTTTGACCTACTGACCCCAAAAACAATAGGGATCATCAGCTCTATAAGACCAATCATCCTATGAAGTTTGAGGGCTGTAGGTCAAAAGGAACTCTAGTTATCATCCGGAAACGAGAAATTGACCAACGGTCACTGTGACCTTGACCTTTGAACTACTGACCCCAAAAACAATAGGGATCATCTGCTCAATAAGACCATTCATCCTATGAAGTTTGAGAGCTGTAGGTCAAAAGGAACTCTAGTTATCGTCCGGAAACGAAGAATGGACGGACGGACTGACTGACGGACGGACGGACTGACGGACGGACAGGGCAAAAACAATATGTCTCCCCCCGAGGTGGGGGAGACATAATGATTTGAAATTTGACAGTTTATACTTTTTATGTAGTTGAAAAAGGGTATCTCAGAAAAAAATGTCTATGCTAAAGACATAAATGAATTGATTGTTCAAAATACATATTATTATTTAAATAAATCTACATGAAGTTATGTACAATGAAATAATATCCATTTAATTACAGGCTATAAGTTTGAACTATAAATTAATTAAAGTCTGTGATTATTTAAATCATTCAGACACTATAATAATCAAGATGGGATTGCATTGCTTGCCATTTTCAAATTCTAAGAATTCATGTTTTTGGATAACAATGAATAAACTAGAGGATGCTTTTGTAAAAAAGCGCATGTCTCCCCCACTGCTGAGAATAACTGTGAATGGAAACAGGAATGGAAATGGAGATAAAAGAACAGAGTATATAAAACCAGACAACTGATATATCACTGATATATCAATAATAGTTAAATGTCCTCACTGATAAGAACTCTAGTTATCATCCGGAAATGAGAAAATGACCAATGGTCACTGTGACCTTAACCTTTGACCTACTGACCCCATAAACAAGAGGGATCATCTGCTCAATAAGACCAATCATCCTATGAAGTTTGAGGGTTGTAGGTCTAAAGGAACTCTAGTTATCATCCGGAAAGGAGAAATTAACCAACAGTCGCTGTGACCTTGACCTTTGACCTACTGACCATTAAAACAATAGGGATCATTTGATTAATAAGACCAATCATCCTATGAAGTTTGAGGGTTGTAGGTCAAAAGGAACTCTAGTTATCATCCGGAAATGAGAAATTGACCAACGGTCACTGTGACCTTGACCTTTGACCTACTGACCCCAAAAACAATAGGGATCATCTGCTCTATAAGACCAATCATCCTATGAAGTTTGAGGGCTGTAGGTCAAAAGGAACTCTAGTTATCATCCGGAAACGAGAAATTGACCAACGGTCACTGTGACCTTGACCTTTGAACTACTGACCCCAAAAACAATAGGGATCATCTGCTCAATAAGACCAATCATCCTATGAAGTTTGAGGTCTGTAGGTCTAAAGGAACTCTAGTTATCATCCGGAAACGAGAAATTGACCAACGGTCACTGTGACCTTGACCTTTGAACTACTGACCCCAAAAACAATAGGGATCATCTGCTCAATAAGACCAATCATCCTATGAAGTTTGAGGTCTGTAGGTCTAAAGGAACTCTAGTTATCATCCGGAAACGAGAAAATTGACCAACGGTCACTGTGACCTTGACCTTTGAACTACTGACCCCAAAAACAATAGGGATCATCTGCTCAATAAGACCAATCATCCTATGAAGTTTGAGGTCTGTAGGTCTAAAGGAACTCTAGTTATCATCCGGAAACGAGAAATTGACCAACGGTCAGTGTGACCTTGACCTTTGACCTACTGACCCCAAAAACAATAGGGATCATCTGCTCTATAAGACCAATCATCCTATGAAGTTTGAGGGCTGTAGGTCAAAAGGAACTCTAGTTATCATCCGGAAACGAGAAATTGACCAACGGTCACTGTGACCTTGACCTTTGAACTACTGACCCCAAAAACAATAGGGATCATCTGCTCAATAAGACCAATCATCCTATGAAGTTTGAGGTCTGTAGGTCTAAAGGAACTCTAGTTATCATCCGGAAACGAGAAATTGACCAACGGTCAGTGTGACCTTGACCTTTGACCTACTGACCCCAAAAAACAATAGGGATTCATCAGCTCTATAAGACCAATCATCCTATGAAGTTTGAGGGCTGTAGGTCAAAAGGAACTCGAGTTATCATCCGGAAACGAGAAATTGACCAACGGTCACTGTGACCTTGACCTTTGACCTACTGACCCCAAAAACAATAGGGATCATCTGCTCAATAAGACCATTCATCCTATGAAGTTTGAGAGCTGTAGGTCAAAAGGAACTCTAGTTATCGTCCGGAAACGAGAAATTGACCAACGGTCACTGTGACCTTGACCTTTGACCTACTGACCCCAAAAACAATAGGGATCATCTGCTCAATAAGACCATTCATCCTATGAAGTTTGAGAGCTGTAGGTCAAAAGGAACTCTAGTTATAGTCCGGAAACGAGAAATTGACCAACGGTCACTGTGACCTTGACCTTTGACCTACTGACCCCAAAAACAATAGGGATCATCTGCTCAATAAGACCATTCATCCTATGAAGTTTGAGAGCTGTAGGTCAAAAGGAACTCTAGTTATCGTCCGGAAACGAGAAATTGACCAACGGTCACTGTGACCTTGACCTTTGACCTACTGACCCCAAAAACAATAGGGATCATCTGCTCAATAAGACCATTCATCCTATGAAGTTTGAGAGCTGTAGGTCAAAAGGAACTCTAGTTATCGTCCGGAAACGAAGAATGGACGGACGGACGGACTGACGGACGGACGGACGGACGGACTGACGGACGGACAGGGCAAAAACAATATGTCTCCCCCCGAGGTGGGGGAGACATAATAAATAAACAAAACAAAGAATCTCATATATATTCTATATTAAATTGATCAATATTTAGGAAAAATAAATACTACAACCACTGAGATTTTACGCTACACAGATCAGAGCTCTGATAAAACTCATTGACCAGCATTTTCTCACCATCTGGGCATGACTAATTTACTCCACTGGTCATTCCAACAGATCAGGCTGTTCCATGTGATTATTTTGGGGAGAGATAACATTATAAATTTCATATGCAGAATGTGTCTAGAAGGACATTGCAATCTTTAATGTACAAAAATTTGTAATGATATTTAAAAATCTATATCTATTAGCTATTTGATATTTTCTTTTATGCTCAAAGAATAAAAGTTAAAATGATGAGTAGATTTAAACCCTGCTTTACATAATGATAGACCTGTCCAGTAACTGTTGTAAATTTTGAATTCTAAGATATCTGGGTCAGCAAGGAGTGCAAATTTACAGAGGATGTACTTGATATTTTAGCAGTTTTGGAGATATTGTTTTGTTTAAGACTTTAAAGTGTTTAAGTATTGGTATGATAACAATCAGAATCACCTGGGACAAAGAGATATACAACAGAATCAGGTATTTATAAACCTTAAGTTACAACAATACAGAAACAGGTTATATATCAAACTATCAACATTTGTAACAAAAGATCAAGGTTGATTTTATATTTTCAACTTCATGCATTTGTTTTTCTGATAATTGTTTTTAATCTATATATGTATAATCTGTAAAATATAAATTACTCAATGATTTTTTTATAATGTATATTGTTAAAAAGACATTTGTTAGTACAGATCTTTTTCATTTCCTACAAATAAAACAAATTAAATCAATTTGATTAAATAGGACTAAATGGTACAATCAATAGTTTTGTACAACTGAACAGGGTCATCATAATCATTTGTAATTTTACATGTATGTGTTGTGTTTTCAATGGAACAATCTAAATATACAATTACATAACTTGCAGGCTGGGACATAAAGTGCTGACTGTGAGAATTACCAACAGTGTTTAATAATGATGTGCAGTATTAATCCTGAAAAGGTATATTTTTAAATCTCAATACTTTTTTATTCCATGTCTTTTCTTGAAAAAATACATACTGGGTGATAAATTTTGTCACAAATTTACTTAATTCTTATACATGTACAGAGAAATTCTTAAACACTTGTGCACTTTGAAATAAGATATACTGCATTGTTTTAGTATTTTTGAATATGCATAAGCATAGTTAATATTTAATAGTTAATACTGTTGAAACATTAGATTTGATGTTATCAAAAAGATACGAAATATAACTGCCTAATATTTATATGCAATACAAACATAAGTCATTACCACATCTGTGTTAAATTTATTATGAATTTTATCTTTAAAGGTGAGCACAACCACAAGAAGTTCTAGGAAACACATTAGGCAGAGGACTGAAAATGGACATCAATAAAAAAAATAGTAATTTAAATAACCAGAAACACTTGAAACAAATTTAAGATTAAAGCAGTTTTCTCATTGACAAATTAAGAGCAAAATAATTGCTAAAAGCAAAGTGTTGGATTTATAAGACAACCAGAACCTACCAAACCTGCAGCTGGAAAAAAACTGTTTGTGCTATAGTGAATGTAGGATGTTCTATTCTGTATTTGGACTAAAGGATATGTATTAAAATTTTGTGAAAGAAATATGTGATCATGTTAAACTAATAAAATTCCACCCAAACATTCCTGTGCTGAATTCCGTCAGAGAATTTTACATTTTAAGAACATTCAGGGATGCTGGAATTAGGCTGGATTTTTTTCCATGTTATTCCATCAAGGCTGGACTATTTTTCCATGGTAAAAAAAAGTCCAGCCTCTATGGTTGGCAGACACATGGAATACCCTGGAAAAAAATCCATACTTTTGTTCCAATACTCCATGTACATGGAAAAGCATGGAATAAATTCCATGCTTTTCCATGGAAAACATGGAAAATATTCCATGCAGCATGGAAAATGTTCCATGTTTTTTCCCTGTTTTTCCAGCCCAATTTTTCTCAGCTTCAGGCTGGAAAAGGCTGGAAAATTTTGTTCCAATACTCCAGCCTCTTATTTTCCATGGAAATCCCTGGAAAAGCATGGACTTTTTACACCCGGGTTATAAGGAACAATTTATTTTGGCCGGAATTTTGCCCTTCTTTATTTAATATAAAAATATACGGTTACAGCGAACACGGTTATAAGGAATTATCGCTTATAAGGAACTCATTTCTTAGTCCCAATTTAGTTAAATGTACCGAAAATTACTCTTTTATAACGAACTTCAAAATTTCGGCTATCTGTAAATATCAAATTTCGTTTTCATTGGCAGGGGTTAAAATTCGGTCAAATGCACAGTACTTAAATATATTTATGAAAACGAATTTGTATAGCAGTCCGTAATAGTTTTCTATTTAGGATATTAATAGCATAAGTTTTTGTCACCAAGGTAAAATGGTTATTCCTTTTATTCTATTATTTTCTTTCTTTAATAGTTTTGCTTATGATAATTTATAGTCGGTTTTCAACATAATCACGCACGTTTGCAAGCATAATCCATTGAAAACTACAAAGTACGCTTGATTGAAATGAAAAGAAATCTACATCTTTCATTAGTAAAAGTCACCCTTAAAATATAATAGAAGATCTTCAATATAAAAGGAAGGAAAAATCGAAAATCTTGTTTACTCTTAATCATGGAAAGAAAACGAAAAGCACTGAGTTTAGAAACAATATATGATATTCTATGAGAAAGGGAGTAGAACTAAAACTGGCACAGCAAACAATTTTCAATATCCAAAAAGTACGCTCATGGATATTGTGTCTAAAATGAAAAAATGACTATTTTTTTCTTAATCAAATGCTCTTTCAAATGGCAGACGACGGTAAACAATCAGTTCGTTATATGTAAATCTGTTCGCTATACAAACTCCTGATACAAGGAACTAATTCGCTATATGCTTACAAGGAACTCCGGATATAAGGAACATATATTGAATGTCCCAATGAGTTCGTTATAAGCGGAGTTTACTGTACTACACAAACCAAGTAGTGGAATATATAGATTCTACATGTCGGACTGTTTGTGCGAGAAGATTTTCGCTAAATTATTTACTTCAATTTTAAACAACAGGTTTATCCTGAACAAAATACCTCGAAATTAATAAGGATTACAAACCCGAAATGCAATGGAAGTTCTAAATTTAGAATGACTTGATGTTATTCAGTCATTATTTGTATAACTTCTCCGTGGTACAGGGGTAACGCACTCGCTTAGTGAGTGAGAGGTCTGGAGTTCAAATCCCAGCCGAGGAAACTTTTTTTTTTAATTCTTTTTTAAGTGTCATGATATGCAAGATCATGCAAGGATAAAGTGTGGCTGTCGTAAAAAATATACATAAATGATTTATTGATGCAACTCTAGTTATGTAGAATTCCGTAGGTATCAAACTCTGGTGTCTAGCAAAATGAATTATAATACATAAAAATAAACTTATACAGGAAAATACATACAGATATACAGTACGATTTAGATTGCAAAGATCAGAAAATACCACAGAACTTGCAGCCCTTTGATTCTTTATAAATATACATGCTTATAGTAAGCTCCAGGATTATTTACATCTGTGTTAAACAACAGTTAAAGTCGTTACAAGCCCTAATTTAGATCGAATAATATGGTTTTCTTCAGGCCGTTCACATATAAATTCACCGTGGCTGAAGGGTTTTCACGCTCGCTTAGGAAGCGAGAGGCCTGGAGTTCAAATCCCAGTAAAGGCAACTCATTTTTTTTTTCAAATTGTTTAAGTCAAATAAACATTGGATTGAATATCAGTGTTGCAATCAGTCTTATAGCCAATTTACTACAATTAAAACGCTGGAAAGCATTGGTGAGACCCAAACAAATTCAGCGCCTTCTGTGCTTTGATTCTTTACTGCAGCAGTTTTCTGTTATGTGTTATAATTGTTATTGTTGTTGTTGTTAGTGTAAAGCCTGCATGTACATCAAGTGGGATAAATATTTCCACACTTCATGGGTAAAGGGAGATAAATCACATTTATTCAAACAAGGGTCAGTTTAATAAGCTATTATTCTGCAAAGGATATCATACTGCAAACCATTAAGTCATATTATTTTCTATTAATCTAAAAATTTGCAGACTACAGCTGAGCGCATAATGATTTTCTAAACAGACAATTCTAGTATAAATTTTTGTATATATTTGATTCTGCACTTCAATAACTATACAAATTTTCACAATTCATCTATATTTAACGATTCAAGCTTTATAGACAAACATCCTCTAATTCATATATACTTGATACACAATTTTAGACAAATTATCACTTTTCATCTATATATGACAGTTCTTCAATCACATTACATATTCTTTAGACAAATTAATGCTAATCATCTATTGTTCATTCTGCGCCTAATTAATATAAAATAAATGGTTTATAGACAAATTGTCACTATTCACCTATACTTGGTAACAATATTATGCTTTAAACAAATTGTTGCTATTCATTTATACTTTTTTTCGTTCTTTAATAACTACACATGGTTTATAGGCAAAGTATCACTGTTTTTTATTTCGGTACATGCTTTATGCATGAAGAAAAATTATCACTTTACATCTATTATACGATTCTGAACACTATGTGTTATAAAGACAAATCATCGTTCTTTACCTATACTTGATTCTGCAATTCAATTACTATACATTTTTGTTACATTGATTTCTTTCTAAATACCAATCAATATAAATACCAATGTTACATCCCAGAAATCTCCAGTGATAATAGCCAAGTTAAAGCACTCAGAAAATAATCTTTCTAGATTGAATGAAAGAACAAAGGCTCACGCTTCACAAGAAATCCTCTTCGAAGGAAATGCAACATCAGATTTTTCCCTAACTATTTTTGTCAATGGAAATTATTTAGTTTTTATGTTAACTTAAAACAGAATAATTATGTTATGAGGCTATAAAACTATTTAATGTCTTTAACATAATATCATATTTTTAACATCAGCATAACAGAAACAAGAGCCCCTGCAGGGAGGGGAAATGCTCAACTTTTTAGTTTTATTCTTTTTTGTCATTACTTTCAAGAACCTATACATGTATATACCTACATATGTAAAAAATATTTGAAGGATTATTGACATTTTTTTAAAGGACCTCAATTAAGATATTTCCATGATCTATATATAGATTTTTTTCAAGTTTCTATTTAAAGATATTGCAAGGATCTATATATAGATATTTTCCATGATCTATTTATAGATAATTCAAGGATCCATTTATAAATATTTCAAAGATCTATTTATAAATTTTTCAAAGATCCATTTATAGATTTTCAATGATCTATTTATAGATATTTCACAGATCTATTTATAGATTTTTTCAAGGGTCTATCTATAGATATTCAAAAACTTACCACAACAGAGAACATAATTATGCTGCCCAGATTGTCTGTAAAAGTTCTATCATGTAAACTAAATGCTGCCTCAAGTATAATTCTGAAACAATGTGAAAATTAAGTTATAATAGATCCTGTAGAAGAGTATCTCATCAAAAAGGAAGAATTATGTGAATTGCCCTAAAAGATCAATTACTATAGAACTAAGTATTGTCATAAGAATAATCAAGAATTTCCCAGCTAATCAGTGGGTACTTAACAAGTTTATTTACATTTACAACTTAGTGGTGTTGCACTAATTAATAGTAAATATATAAAAAATAGGCATTATATGTTCATCACACTATTGAAAATCTTGCCCCATGAAGATATCATGGCATAAGCTTGTTTGTAACCCAATTTATGCTTGGAAAAAACATACATATAATGCTGAGTTTTCAGCTATTATTAACTCTTTGTCTGGCTGCACTTCTGTTGATAATTTGAGTTGCAAATATTATAACAGCAAAACAAGTTGGCACTAACTTTGAAAATAAAATAATGATAATAAAAAAAATCCTACAGTAAATTAACTTTGTGAAAAATTACAATGGAGTGCAGTTTATACTTGCATTGAAATTTACACTGTCATTTAAATTTTAAAGTTAAGTTTAAATCTAATATATATGAAATATTATTAATATAATACTTACGGGGGTAAAAGATACAGGAAAAACTGATCTGGCTGAAAGAACTGTTCTAAGTCATCTCCTGTCCCAGCAAGCCTTCAATTTTAAAAAAGATTTTATTGGAAATTATCACAAAACATGGTTATATTCATTTTTGTCATTTTCAAATAAAACTGTAAAACTGGGCAATTTTTTTTCTTTTCCTTCGGTCTTCAGGCATAAAAGGCACCTGAATAGAAACACTGTCCTTTGTCTCATTCCATAAACCGGTTGGATAGCTTCCTAACTTGAAAGAATTCTTTGGTGGGATTCAAACCAACAGCTGTATAGAGGCAAGTGGTTTGAAGTTAAGGAGCTCAACTGCTCACCCATGGTTGCCTCTTAATATAATCTAATTGAAAGAAGAGAACCTCTGGTGCCTCTCAACAAATAATTTCAGGCAATAGTGAGAACCCGAGTAGAACCATGATCTTCCATGAGGCAGTAAGAGCACTTCCTTATACATAAAAGAGTTTGAAGTCCCAGAAAGAAAGAAATAGTGTGGGGCAAAATGAATTAAAGTGAAAAACTTCAACGGCTTTGGCACAGAAGTCCTTGTTTTTCTGTAGTTGCTTGTTTATATGAAATGTCACAAATGCACAAATACTTAATACACTGCATTAAAATATTCTAGTGAAATAGAAAAGTTTTCCCATCTGCTTAAACAGGAATGTTTCAATTACATAGTAAATTGACAGATTGTACATTATTTATAATATATCTTTGCCAGTAAAATTTTTGTTGTTTTGTTCTCATAAATAAGTAAACATTAGGTTATATAAATCAATACTTACAGAAATATTGCACCAAATATTACACCAAGAATGATCAAAATACTGAAAAAAGAAAACAATTTTTTTTCTTCACTATTTGCTTTTACACAAAACCAACAAACAATGCCTGAAAATGTAAAATGGACTTGTCCTGCTTTTGAATTTGGAAGATTCCAATGTTAATTTAAGGGAGTTTACTACCAAAATTATTCAAAATCATACATTAACCCTTATTAACCTGCTGAATTTGTATAATGGACTCACCCAGCTTTAAATCTGGAACAGTCCATTCAAAGTTTAAGGGATTTCAATATTAAAATACAAAAATTGAGTTATCGGCAGTATTGAACCTGGTCAGAATGCATTTTTGTCCATGCTTTAGCCTGGCTTTATACTTAGTGGCATTTTAAGGGTAAACCACTCTCCATGCCTGGAGCCGGCTATAAGGCTTATGTTAGTAGGTGAATATCTGATCTATAAGCTGCAACTTACTGAGTGAAGTAAATTATTATATTATAAAGCATTCTGTCTTTGGTTACTCAGTTATACTATGATAAAATCAATTTTTTGACATTTTTTTTTTCTTGAATACCGTGCACAATTAACCTCATTTCAATCACAATGGAAACAGATAAAAGTTAATGTCCACATGAATAAACATGCATTAGTGACGGTAATTTTACCGTCAAATTTCATCGCAAGTCAAGCAGACGACATAGTTCCCATGACGATTGCTTCCTTTAATGATGCTTTAGTATGAATGATATAATTATTTGTTAAAAGAAACAACAACTTTAATAAGGGAAATGCAGACAAAGATTGTTAAAAAACAATTTTCCGTGATTATTGTTTACGGCTCAAATCTTTCCTGTTTTCCACCTCATTAAAGTGCATCAAATTATCAAGGACGCCAGCGCAAGAATTTCCCAACAGATTTCTGAAATAAGATTTTATTTACCTCTTAAAACACATCAGAAAACATTTTTCGCACTACAATG
>NW_026857930.1:0-12344 GCF_026571515.1 Ruditapes philippinarum | reverse complement strand
ATCAAATTTTAAAAATCCCTTTTGATATTTTGTTACTTTACGCAAGGGATTTTAAAAAAAGGAAACACCCAATTGTCTTTCGTATGTTTTCCCTTTTAAAAAGTTTAATCTTAAATGTAGGCTAAAAGTAAAAAATGGAAATGTATCAATTTTTGGGAAATCCCCCAAAAGGGCCCGGGAAAAAAAAAGGCATTTTTTTGCAATTAAATAAAATAAAATTAAATTGTTTACAAATTCTTTAAAAAAATTTTTTGGGTTTCAAAGTTTGATTTTAAACCCCTTTAAAAAAATAAAAAAAAGAGGGGAAAAAAAATGTTGCTGTGCTCTAAATTTTTTCCCCAATTTACTTAAAGTAGTCAAATTCCCGGATGGGTTTTAAAAATTAAGTTTTATTGTTTATGTTTTTATGTTCAAAAATTATCTACTGTAAAAAAATTTACACAATTTTGCTTTTCCCCGTTTTTGTTTTGATGTTTTTGTTTTATTTATTTTTTTAAATTTTATTTTTTTAAATTTATTTTTTTTAATTTTTTTTATTTATTTTTTTATTTATTTTTTTTATTTATTTATTCATTTATTTTTCCCAATTTCCCCGATCCATCCCTTTAGGGAAAAAAGTTTCTTTTGCCTTTAGATTATTTTTTCCCATGGGGCTTTTTTCACAAAATGATATAAAAAATTCTTTTATACAAATGTTTTAAAATTTTAATTTCGTAAAAAAATTTTTGCTTTATTTTTATTTAAGGCGTCTTTAAATTTTTCCCGCTTTTACTTAAGATTACATTTAAAAAAGGGGGGAAAACTTTATTTAAGAAAAATAACGGGTTTTTTGGTTTAAAAATTCTCGTCAAAGGCCCAACAAAAAACCCTAAAACATTTTTTGACTGTCTTAAAATTTTTAAATTTTGCCGTAGGCTAGTAAATACAAAAGTGCCCGGGGTTGGTACACTAGAATTTTTGGTAGCTACGTCGGGCCACCCACTTCCTTTTGAAAATGGGCCCGAAGGAAAAAAACCCGCTTTTAATCTGTTATTTTTATAATTTGGGCGTTTATTGATTTAAAAAAATTAAATTGTGAAAAATTGTTTGTGTGCCCAAGGGTTAATAGGTTTATTCTTTAAAGTTATATTTTTTTTTGGTCCTTGGGGGATCAATTGAGCCGATATTAAGTGTTGAAAATTGAGAGCTTTTTCCAAGCTGGTGCTAGGGGTGAAAGGATCTTGCACCTTATTAAATTTATCCCGGGGTTAGACTAAAATCAAACTGATTTCTGAAAATTTTTATGTATTTTTTTTTGTGAATTTTAATGCTATTTTTAAATTATAAATATTTCTCCTTTCCCCTGTTTGCCCCAAGTGTGAAAAAAAAAGGGTTTAAAAAAACTTTAATAAGGGGCCTTTTCAGGGGTCTATTTTCTTTTTTAACCAGCAAATTTAAAACCAATATCTCCCGAAACCAACCCTTTACAAAATATAAAATATGTTTTTAAAATTTTTTTTAACCCTTGATTTGGGGGAGACCCTAAAGATAAAAATTTTAAAATTTTTTGATACAAAAAATAACATGACAAATAAACTCAAAAACATAAATTTTTAAATGTTCAAATGAAGTTGAAATTTTAAAATCATTTTTTATTTTTAAAAACCAACCGTAAAAAATTTAATTTGAGACTAAAAAATGTATCCATAAGGACTGGGGAACACGGGAAACCCCCCATTTCCCCCATGTTATGCCCATCTAATGCGTCATTTGAGCCGCGTCAGGGAAACAAAAACATAAGGGGTTTTGCTTGCGACCAGCATGGTTTCCAGTCCCCCTGGCTCCGCCCCAGTTTTATCAGGACCCAAGCTTTTCCCGCTATAAAGTTTCGTATTGGGTTTTAAGGTTTTGGGAAGGGGACACAATGAATCCTGAAAAAGCTCCCATAAAATGCAAGGCTTTTAAAGATTCATACATTTGGGAAAAACCCATTTTTTTGGGTTTGTCGTTTTGGGGCCAAAAAATTCTTTTTGTCCCAAAATCCCCAAAATTTTAAAACCCAAAAAATTCGTTTACTAAGTAAAAAGGGAAAAGAATTTTACAAATACTGAAAAAATTTCCGAAAGAAAACCAAAAATTTTTCATAAGTGCAAAAATGCGGGAAAAACCCTTCTTGAAAAACTCTAAAGGCCTACGGGTTTCACATATTTTTTTGACCCTATGCATAAAAGTTGAAAATGAAAATTTTTAAAAATTTTCCTGGCAAATCCAAAAACAAACTGAAAAAGCCCAAATTTAAACAAAAAAAGGGGCACCCCCTTCCCCAGTGATGTTTACTTTTACTTAAAAAATGGTTTTTTTAAAATTTTCAAAAAACCGGAAAGAACAAAACAAAAACTTTAATTTGGAAAGCAGGCTTTAAAACTCAAAAAATTATTTGAATAACTTTTTGTAAGCTTAAATTGACCCCTTAGGTTGAAAAATTTTTTGAGTTTTTCTGGGGCCCCCAATTTTTAAATTATGTTTGGGGGCAATGCCCCAAAAAATAAAGGGGTTTGAAAGTTTCTTTGGGTTTGAGTTTTTTTCCATTTTTAAAGGCTGTATGCATCAAAACAAAATTTTTAAAAGGGCATTTTTTTGGGGACTGACTTTTTTTTCCATTTTTTTTTTTCTTTTTCGTATAAAAAAAATTTTGGGTTATTTTTTGGCTGGTCCTTTTGGTTTGAGAAAAAATTTTTGTTAAATTTGCCAAGCCCAAATTTTTGCCAAACATTTTTAATTTAGTTTTAAATTTTGGGGAATTTTTGGGTTACCATGAAAAGATTCCCTTTTTTGTTTACCAAGAAAAGGAATCTTAAAAGTTTATTTTTAGTTAAAGATGCCCCTTTTTAACATACAATTTTTATTAAAATTGCTTATTAAGTTTAATGATTTCAAAACCATCTAAGGTTTCAATAGGAACTAAGAACGTTTATATATCATGTCAAAAGAAAAATGTAAGACAAGGGCATTATTCTGAAAGCAACATTTATAGGAGTTATGCCCCTTTCCAACTTTTAATTATGTTCCCTCATTGGAATCAATCAATTATGCATTTGTTTCTGTTACTTTGCTGTTATTCTGTTACTTAAGGTGCCATTCTGTGCTAATAAATATTGTTTTTCTAAATTTTAAAATTACCATTTTCTTAAACCTATTGCAAACCTTTTTTGTATACTATCCATGTAGTATTTTAATATATACCTTTATAGCGTGTGTGCGCTAAAAACATACATGTATATACGATTGCATAATGTCACAAAAAAACGGTTGAAAGAAAGATACGGTAATGTAATATTTGTATATAAACACCACTAAAAAAGGTATTCTAAAAACCAGGTGTTCCAAGTAAAACGATTTCAAATGAACTCTTGCATAACTAAAATAAATACAACGTGGTGTTGGTAAAGAATCGAACCAGAGACTTTCAGATCGGTAGTCCGACATCATACCAATAACCCACACATCACTAACGAGTGAGGTCGATATATTAGATAGATACTGCATGGTCAGTGTTTATTCATATGACCCCTACGAACGTTAATGAAGTGTCAGGTCAATATTGTTGGACATGTGTATGTCTATGTTACAGCACATAATATTATCAAAAGACATAGAAAAGGCATTCGAATGTTTAATAAAAGGTAGTTTTATTGTAAATCGATAAAATACAAATGTAGTTTAAAACGCCGATTAAAATAACATGGTGTTTCTCTTACACTAGGTTTTAGACAAAATGTGTGTAATAAACATGTTTTAATTTGACAATAATTATTTGAACACTATTATTGTAGGCAACAAATGATTGTAGAGTATTTTTAACTTCACATTATACTTCACATTATACTTGATGAAGCATGAAAACTTTAAAAATTGATTTATCTAGCGAGATTTCATCATTTGATAAAATGAAATGCTTTTAAGAATATGTTATTTGTAAAACTGATCTGACGATTGTGACTTCACCAGTCATGTTTTACATATAAACTATTTTTATGATGAAGGATGCATGATTCATAATTAAAGTTAACATAATAATGCATATAAATTTATCTAAGTCCTATGAACCATTGTGATAAGCAGTGACCCTGCCAATTTCAGTAATGGGCTATTGTCCCCCTGCCAAATAAAGCAGTGGTCTATTGCCCTCCCTGCAAATTTAGCAGTGGGCTATTATCCCCATCCCCTGCCAAATTAGCCGCTGATATTTCCAGTGGTCTATTATTTTCCTGGGTCATTGCCACAGTGGGCTTTTGTCGGTTACTCATTTTCTACATATTGTGCTTCTTATGTGAACAAAGTATGGAATATATATACCGTAGTTTACCAGCGGTGATAATTTACTTCCATGTGCACTGTATAGCATTAACACCTCTCTCTTATGTACTGATGAAGGCGAATTTTGAAAATACAATCACAATCATTCTTTTGTTCGCACTCGGACAATCAATCTTTATAAGGGAAATGGACATGAGTGAAGTCTTTTACAACTCCTTAAGATATATGGCATTCTACATTTCTGTTGACCATAGAAGTTCACTTCTCGGACTAAATTTTAATGGATTTATAACTTTATACATTTTTTGTATTTTTGGACTCTTTTTTATTGTTATGGTTTGCCTATATGGCATCGAACTATATCGTAATGCATGCATAATTGTTATATATATCAAAAGAAAAAGATGAGAAATTATAAAATTGGTGTTAGCCGAACAGACTTTAATCAGGAAACTGCTTTATGAAAAAGGTGGAATAATCTATAACCATGAAACATACCAGTGTAAAGAGATGTCCACGATGATCAAATGCATTTGAACATAAAAGTTATTCTACTATTATCAAAAACAAATTAAAATTCAGTGAACACTTAGTCTAGTCATATTTAAGCAATAAAATATTTGTCTTAAAACTCCGATCACAATTGTTATACGGGAACAAACCAAAGTTTATATTTTTTGAAACGCTCCAGCTTTGCAGTCTTTCCCACAATCCAGTTGTTATGAACGACAATAGCTGACTCTTGCTGTTTTTCCGTATACTTGTCAAAATATTGCCAGCCAGTCGGGAAGGTACGATTGTCTAAAATTGAAATATTTATAGTAACGCTCTTTACTACTTTTTTAAATGCTACTTGATCTATTTCTTGCTCGAGCTGCAGAGAATTTTGCCAAGTCTTAATTAGTCTCAAACAATTTCCGTTGCTTTTAATTGCCATAAAACATGTACAATAATTGTTATTGCTGTCAAGTTCAAGCCACATATCAAAATCACCTGTGAAATATGGGAATGGATTTTGAATCCAAACCATGTCTATATCCGAGTAAAGTATATTTACTCCTTTTGTCAGATGCCTCAAAATATGTGTTGGTCTTTGAGAAACTAATTTGCTAAATTCCTTACTTCCATACGCTGCAGATTTGTCAACATCCTCATGTCCACTTTTTTCTATTGTCACCGATTCAGATTGAAATGGTCTTAATTTTTCATAAACTAATTCATCTTCTGCTACGATAATTATTGGGTAATTAATGTTTAATTTCCGGTAAACCAAATGCCAGTTCCGAAAAAAGTCAAAATAAGCGTCGTTAACAGTGAGGAGTATAGTCCAGTTTTTTACATGATGATCTCCAAGTTTTGGATGCATGTATTTTTCCGGCATTTTGCTATGAACTCTCGCAGTATTAAATCTGTTACTATCCATAATAGTTTCTTTACTTCTATTTAAAATCAGCGTCGCGTTCTGTTGCCTGAAATCACTGGATAAACTGGTAAGATATTGTCGCTGAAATGGAATGGAACTGAACGATTTGTCAACATACCCAATGACTATAAGACACAGAATCGAAGGTCCGATTAATAAAACTGCTCTAATCACAATATTTCTTTTATTTCTTTTACAATTCAGCCTTATTGTTTCCATTTTAATTCTAAAAACCCGAAAATGTTACACCACTGCATTAAAACATGTAAGCAATACTGATGTTAAATTATCTTTGTTAACGAGAGCAGCTATAAGTACAACATTTATTAAACTTTAAATTCGTTGAAGCGTCATAACATAACATAACATAAATTTATTGCATAAAACTCGTTTACAAAGTTTATAGCAAGAAAGATATAATTGTGGCAAGTACATAACGTGTTTTCTCATATAACATGATTTACAAAGCCGTTCTTCTCGCGCGATATTCTCGTAACGTCCGGTTTCTATAAATAAACTGTACGACGATGTTCTAAGTCTTGATAGTCAAACCCTATACTTGTACTCTTTAATGCAATCTAAATAATTTTGAAAATTATGTTTAAGTATACAGTAAGATTGAAGGCGTGGCGAATTATTTATGCCTGAGTACCAGCGTTGATAATATCTACTAATATGTGTTGTTTTATCAACTGGAAAAGTATATTATTCTCATCTGTTTGTTGATTCCAGACATAGCTTAATACATGTTCATGTTAATATGAATGTGTCTTTAATTATATAAATTGCCTTACAATTTACTAATTAAAAAAGGTCTGATTTATATCTAAACTAGGAGGCTAAATATTGCATTTCGAACCATGTTCAAGATTTTGTCTATGGTAAAATCTCACAGCACAGTAACTGCTGAAAGAGTTGATGAAATAGTGAGTCATTTTCATTCTGATGTCAATTGTTGCAGACCACGTCACAGATAACGTGTGTTGCAACCACTATTGAAATAAAACCACTATTGAAATAAATTATTTCAATAGTGGTTGCAAATTATTTCTCATAATAAGCTTCATAACCCACCACTATTGAAGTAATTTATTTCAATAGTGGTCGTAATAAACTTCATCATCAACCACTATTGAAATAATATATTTCAATAGTGGTCGTAATAAAATTCATCACTAACCACTATTGAAATAATTTATTTCAATAGTGGTCGTAATAAAATTCATCACTAACCACTATTGAAATAATTTATCTTAATAGTGATGTTTATAATTACATGTATCCTTAATTGATTTATTTTAATATACAGGGGGTTTGAGTTGAAGTTCCGGTAATTTCCAATGTGTTAATTCTTGTACAAATAATTTACGATTTTCACATAATATATCAATAGAAAGAATAATAGAAAAAAAAATAAACTTCATCATCAACCACTATTGAAATAATTTATTTCAGTAGTGGTCGTAATAAAATTCATCACTAACCACTATTGAAATAATTTATTTCAATAGTGGTCGTAATAAAATTCATCACTAACCACTATTGAAATAATTTATCTTAATAGTGATGTTTATAATTACATGTATCCTTAATTGATTTATTTTAATATACAGGGGGTTTGAGTTGAAGTTCCGGTAATTTCCAATGTGTTAATTCTTGTACAAATAATTTACGATTTTCACATAATATATCAATAGAAAGAAAAAGGTAAAGAAAAGAATATGAAAACAATTCTATTCATCATTCTACGAGATTTTTTTTTATTTCTGCACAACAGTAAAAAATCCGAAAAGAGGTACGTTAAATTCATAGTCTCGGTTATAATTACTGTAAAATATAAGTCTTTAATACCTTTTATTTGCATTCTAATTTGCGTGAATTGGTTATATATTTTTGCACACCCGTGAAAATTGTAACATTATACCATATTTCCTTTTAGTCTTGATTATTAATACCGTAAAATATGCAAGTATAATACCCACTTTTTATATCTGATATTGTTCGTTAGATAAAGTGTTTCTTGCGTTACAATAGTAATAACAAAGTAATATTTCTAAAAAGTTCATTCTCTTCTACAATAAGAAAAAAATAATGAAACATTAGTCTTTAAAAGTGTCTGTAAAGTGACTCTTAAAATGAAATGCATCCCCAACTACTTTTGATATAATTACTTCGATAGTAGTTGTATTTCAATAGTGGTTGCAAAGTGATTCTTCAAATGAAATAATCCCCAACCACTATTGAAATAATTTATTTCAATAGTGGTTTTATTTCAATAGTGGTTGCAAAGTGATTTTTCTAATGAAATGCATTCCCAACCACTATTGAAATAATTTATTTCAATAGTGGTTTTATTTCAATAGTGGTTGCAACAAACGTGTTAATTACCGTATTCACACATCAGCCAATGTTTCCAAATACAAAACAAATTCAACTTAAGACGATCGTGGATGATAGATTTTGCCATTTCGGACGTTATTTAGGGATTGTCTACATATATATCATTATCAGAGGTCATGGGAATCAAAATTGTATGGTTTGAATTACAGAGATATTTTTCAATCAACAAAAGGTTGTGTTTTCAGACGCGTTTAGCTCAGATTTTGGAGGCTACGAAGTCATTTAATAAATGGAACTTTTTATGGTAACGTGCTTAATCCTCTACATGGAGGGTTTAGTTGCTATATACAAAATAAATTTTCCATCACATTTAAAAGTTAAATGATTTTAATAAAGGAGGCACTTTAATTGTTAAAAAGTTTCAGCGAAAATGGAATTATAGATTATTGTATTTAACATTAAAGTTTATGTGTCTGGAATTATTTTTCATATAGAAAATCTAACTTTAAACAATAGAGCTAATAATTTGTTACAAAGGATTGATTTTAATGATTAAGACAATTCTTTTACTTTGTTGACATTGATTCAAGATCTTTGTCCTTTAAGTTTAGATGTTTATTGGTGGATCTTTGCACCCAATAACGCTTAACACTCTTTTTCTAGATTTTTCCAGCTGTTGCTAAATTAATGCGTTCGAATGAATTATAGATTATGGATTCATCGGTTATTTTTAAGAAGACATCGTAAGAGTAAATCATGATTGGTGGTTTCATCGGATGTGGCAAGACGACTTCGTCAGAATGATTAAGATATATGATTATCCTAAAATTATTTACAAATGTATAACTCTTTCGCTCTGTAATAAAATATTTTGAATTTGTAAGAAATAAAAGTTTGATTTTATTATGGTGTTTTTTTTTGTTTGTTTGTTGTTTTTTTTTCAGACCAATAAAATTTAAAATGAAGAGTTTTCCGATATTTTGATTGGCAATGTTAACCTTCTTCAAAGATTTTTGCAGAAATCTGGATCTATATCAGCTAGTTTCTATCGTTGGAATGAAAAGGCTTTTCTTTAATGGCTTAGGAAGAGGCGATATTTTACCCGCAAAACTTTTGATGCCAGCACTATTAAGTGTTGAAAATTAAGAACCGCTCAAGCCGGTGCTAGGGGGCGTAAGGGATGTTGCACATATTCATTATCCCTCATGTACAGACTCAATCAAACCGAGTGTATATTTTTGTATATGTTATGAAATATTTTTGTAAAGTTTACCAAAAATCATATTTTTCCACAATTCATAAAAACAATGAGCGGAACTAAATGAAATAGAATTTTGAAAGGGGGTCTGATGAAGTCAATCTTAACCCTTGCCATGTTTCTTTATTTTAATATGGATTAAAGATAACAATTATAGATATTCTGAAAATATTTGGAAAACATGAGAACAAATGAACATGGCAAGTTTTAATGAGTCTCTTCATAGAGAAAAATACAAATTCGAAAACTCTCGCCGATCTCCTCCGAGCACCGGCAAAGTGGTGGTTTTCAGTCTACAACACTAAAGAAATTAGAATCACTGATTTCGAAGGGCCTGAAATGTAAGTTTTGATGTAAAACCAAAGCTATTGAGATGAAAAATGCATTATTGTATAATCAACCTCATCGTCGGATAGTCCCGCGGTTGTTAACCATGATCAATGTTAATGGTTAGACATGGGTATCCGACGATGAAACAAACTGTTAATCAATTAATACGTGAAATAACAAATCATAGACTCGCCCTTATATAACTTCATGTATTTTCATAGCTTTCTCAGAATGAGGCTAACAAGGCAAGCTTTAGGACCTGTATGTAAACATTTTAAAGGAATATGACTGAGTGATTTTCTTACAGTGATGGATATATTGTACGATTAATTTCATTCACTTTTGTTGAAAACTATATTTAATACTTTTCGAAGAAATAAGGAAAATGTGTTCCATTCATTCCTTTTGTAAGAGATGGTCAAACTTGACGAACAGGAAATCTTTGAATGTGGATTCTTAGTACAGCAAAGGACTGCCAAATGGAGGTTGATCTAATAAAAGAAAAAACTGAAGTTCCCTGAAGAAATAACTGTGACCAAACTGAGATCAGATAATGTTTTATGGTATTCAGCTAAAAAGCAAGTTGTTCTACTTGAACTCACAGTGGCATGGGAAGAAAGAATCGAAGAGAGTTATGAGAGGAAACTGGAAAATACAAGCCTCTTGTGGATACCTGTAAGGAAAGAGGTTGGAGGTCTTGGTGGAAGTTGGCTGTAGGGGCTTCCAAGCGCAATCAATATTGCGCACATTTAGTTGTCTTGGATAACAGGATAAGCGCGCAGCAAAGCCATATCTAACATAACACATGAAGCAGAGTAAGCCTCATTGTAGACCTGACACAAGAAAGAAGAGTCATGGATGGAGGGTTAAAAGGTCAATAGTTAGGCAGTATCCACTTCAAGACAGATGAAGCAGGGATTACTCAAGCCTACCATCTCCTGGCTTTGAGCTTGGTGTTACTCTAATCGGCGCATTATAGGTGGGCGTAGATGGAAATGCCGAAACGCTTAATGAATATGGCACTCACATTAGGAAAGGAAATGGTAGCAGCAGTCGATGCTGTATTTCGCAACATATTGCAAAACTCTTCTTGAGATAAAACAATAACAAAAGGGTTTAAATACTAAGCACTGTGAAGGATATATTCAAGACCTGAGAGGTGAGTTAAAGTAAGGTAAGTTATTTCTTATATTCCTTGTAAATAAAAAACACTCAGTTTAACCCATTGCAACTGATAGAAACATTTTATGCCATATCAAATTGTATAAAGCAATTAATTTTATTCCATAGTTCCCCTAATTAGCTGTCGAAAGTTTTTTTAAAGTTTGGGTTCTTTCACTCTGCATTTCAGTGTAAAAATTCTTGATGGCTGTCTAGTGTCTAGTTAATTTTACAGGTCAGAGGGAGAATGAATAAACAACCTCATCAAATAAAGGTAACAATTTGTTTAGACATTGCATACCCTTGTAATGTTAAGTAATGAACGTAAAAAGCTGTCTAGTAACAACCAGTGTAAGTAATCTTGTACAGTACAACATACTTTGTATATAAACGGTTGTAACAATTTAATTACAGATGTCATTCAAATCTTAAGTAAAAGCTGAGGTATCCTTTGTAATTGCACTTGTCAAGCAGGTTCGACTTGAATATGTGGTCATGTTGTTTGAACCAGTGTACCTGGCAAATTATAAATCATTGGGTAACAAGGCACTTCCAGAGGATGTTGCCTGGACAAACCAACACCATACATTGTATGTGCCTAGAGGACTGAAAATTCAAGGTAAACATGTACAGGAACTTAAAGAAAGAACGTATTAGGAAAGACAGCAGCGAGTTGCAGTACTTCTTCCAACATTCCAAGAAATATTTAGTAAGCATTATATTACGCAATAAGAGGACAAAATAAACTGCAGCTGTACGAAATATGCAACAAAACCAATATTAAAGCAAATGATTTTTTCAACAATTTAATTAAATTTAAGACACCTAGTACTTAGCAAGAGGTCTAGCTATACTTTAATAGCTAACTGCATCCTTAAAGGAATGGTTAAAAGGAATAATTGTTTTATACACATGTCAAACAATGTGTTTATTTATACCATGCAGGTAACACTAGGTGGAGCTTAACTGTATTGCTTATTATAAAAGACAATAAGTGCATTTTGCCGAAAAAATAAACATTTCATCAACTTATTGTATACTTCACTTCCTCCAGCAAAGCTGTTCAGATTTAAAACGCTGTTAACGCTTTCTGCTGATGACTGTGTAACATTGTAAAAATGTAATGTAAGATAACTATGTTGAAAATCCTGTCTTGAAAATTGTACTCAAAACTTCTTGAACTACTTGTGCTAAAAGTAGTAAATATCTTTCAGCACTTCTTCTCCTGGACCATGGGTAAATCGTCACAAAATTCGGTCTGTACCATTCTTCAATGCTCTTCTATCATGTTTGCTTAAAAAAGAAGTTGATAAAGATATACTATACTGATCTGTGTGTAAAATACTTTTATAGAAGAAATAAATTGAAACCTAGAATTCTTAACGCGACATATCTAGTTTGACAAATGGATCATGCCCATTGTGTAAACTTTACCTTATATCTGATATATTTGGAAGACGTCATTAAATAGTTTCAATATCATAATAAAAGATCGAGCTACCAACAGTATACCGCCATACAATTATTTTTTTCTTT
>NW_026857929.1:0-47214 GCF_026571515.1 Ruditapes philippinarum | reverse complement strand
TCAATGAATATAATTTTTTTCTTCGTCATACTCACCTTTGGTAAAAAACTTTAAGGGAATATTAAACTTTAGAAATAGATTTTTAAAATCTGTAGAGGATTTTAATCATTTTAGATGTTTAAAGCCTGCTATTATGGTGTGATCTTTTAAAGGAGCACAACTAATATCAAATAGTCTAAAACATAAAATTTGAATTTTTTTCATAGATCAAGTGATGAACGTATTATAAATAAAAAAATCTGCAATAGGTGATAAAGAAATAAAATCAGCTTTACATGAAAAGTCGGTTTATTGTGCGTTTGAGTGAAAAACGTTGCTTCGCGTTTCATTTGTTTTTTGGTAATTTTGCACGATAAAAATTTGTTCTGGGAAAAGGGAGTCAAGGAAAGGAATTTTGCACACAAGTTACCTAGATTAAATAAAAATAAATAAATAAAATAAATATATACACAGCTTTCGAATAATGATTCCAGATTTTTCTTGTCATAAAACTCTTTAGTGGTAGCCAAATATAAACAAATCATGTAAACGTAATTACATAATAAGTAATATTTTGACTTTATACAAAACACTAAATTACTAAATAACTTTATCTGTACTTCTTATCAACAAGCAAAACAAACACAGATGACTCATTTATACACCAAATGAGTTACTGTTTGCCAGATGTAACAAGAAACTGTAAAAAGCGGTTTTGAATGTTCAAATTAGGCATATTTAGGATTAATTGGGCTTTTATAAATCTTTGATAGATAGTTCACAATTTAATGAGCAGCCATATATCTAAACTTAAAACTATGGTTCAGCAAATTTACATTTTTGTCTTAACGGGCACCGTTTCAGATTTTATAACATGTATCGAATTTCACTCCCTGATTTTTTATATGAAACAATCTAAAACGTAATAAATATATAAATCCGTGACTGCATTTCTTTCGTTGCCGTTTCAGTATATTCTTTCCTTTTATATTTTCGTGTTTTGAAACCAAAAGTCATCCTACTACAGTAAATGTGTCTTTCAATTCTTTTGGTTAGGAAATAATAAACTTGTCTTGCAAAATGGATTTAAATGGAATATGTTGAACAACCTTTATGTAATGAATAGAGAAAAAACGAAAATGAAATAAAAGGAACTTACCGGACTGTTTATATCCTTGCTGTTGAAGATTATTTCTTCTTTATGATTGCTTTATGGCAATATATTTTCGAATATTTTACTTCCGTTTTATCTAAAATAACAAATCGATAATCTGTACAATGTATATAGTTTCGTGTAATGAATGGAGGTCTTTAAATAGAATTGTTTGAAAACACGTCTGTTATAAAACTGAAACTAACTACACTATATAATATAAACTCTTCTTATTTTTCTTTATTTTTACTTTAACGGGTAGACTTATTTCTTAGTTCTTTAAAATAATATCAATTAGGGGTGTCACGTGTATCCGTTTAAACGGGTACGGTCGGTTTTCCCTGTCAAGTACAGACCCAGAACATGACTCTAAGCATGCTCTTAAAATGTTAATTCTTAATCACAAAGTGGTGATAATATACGTGCATGTAATTTGCACGAAATATTAGCCACAGATATGAATTTTGAACCAAAATTTAGGCCAGTGTGAACCTTAATGTACAGTAACCTGAGACAATATGAAAATAGTACCAGAGATATGGGGCAATTTATTTCAAATTCGTGTCCAAAAAAGTAACTACATTCTTTAGTTACATTTGAAAGCAAAATTTGAACATTTTCCAAAAAGGAAAAGGTGTTCTGAATAGGGCAATTATCACAGCTAAGACTATGTCTTTCAAGCTGTCATTTGGTGTGCTTGGGGCTCACGCATCACAGCAAACTTTCCTTGTCGTCCTTGCCTACTTAGTAAAGTCATTCCCTCGGGCCTAAACTTTATTCAATTCTTCAAAACTTCGATTAGATTGCCTTGCGCCGGTGTTAAACACTAGAAAATCCAATCTAATATATGTAGGAATATCACATTTTATATATGACTTGACACAATATACATATTTCTTTAATCATTTTGTTAATATGTATCAAATCTGGATTAAGCTATTAGAAAACAAACCCACATCGTAGTTGTACACGAAAATCCGATCCCTCGGAACTATTTCTCACAACAAAAGACTTGCAGACTCAGTTTGAATGTGTCTGTCCATGAGGGATAATAAAAAGAGCAACATAAAAGCGTTACGGAATGAATGACATCAAAGAGAAAGAACAGTTACCTATTGTATCTCTAGCCAAATTATTACTGTCCCGTGAGAGCGGAAGTACGGACAAACGGAAAGGCGGCGACTATATGCTCTTCCTTCGGGGAGCATAAAAATAAAGTAATCAATAAAGACTAGCCAGAGGCGAAAGCAAATAGTAAGCAAAATTAGATATCCCAAGGAGAATGAAGACAAGAAAAAGAATAAAAAAAGGAAAAGAGGTATATTGTCTCACTATCATGTCAAATAAATTGTTTTGTTTCTAAGATATAAATATAAACGTGCTTCAAAATAACTGCATTATCAATGTCTGAGATGTTGGGTTGCCAAATATTAGAATGTTCATTATAACGATAAAATAATAATGACTTTGTTTCTATAAAAATGTAGAGAAAAAATATTACGTGATACTAGTACATAATTCTTTAATTTTTGAAGCTTCGGCGCATTTCGTATATTAAGGGGTAAATTATTCACTTCACGTGTTGCAGTTGGGAAAACAGATTTAAGATATAAAGAAAGTTCGTGTATTATGCCGGTTGTATTATTTGAATGCGTTCAGTTATTTAATTTATTAAAATTTATACCACAATATCAGCTGAAGAAGACCATGTCCTGTTTTGTTCGAGGTGCTCTTAAATTACAGGAAGGAATAGAGGTAAACTATTATTCAAGAATATCAAGCATATTTAAGCATTATATATTTAGACAATTATTCATGAGATGCCGAAATTATTATCCCATAACCAGTCAAGGAATCAATTTAACAGTAACTGTAAATATAAAGAAAGCAACTAAAACAACTTTAACGAATGTAATGATTTAGCGTCAGCGGAATTGTCTCGCAAAATTTAATTGATTACTTTGTAATTTCTTATTGGTACATACCTTCATGTTTCAATGACACTATGAACTATTTTGAATATCTATCATTCAAATATTATTGTTTGTGTACTTGGATCGAAAATAGTTGTTTGATAATGGCAAAGTTGTAAAATTCCATAGACGATTTTATAAAGTTAATGATTTGATTTCTCAAAATGTTTTCATAAATGATTCGGTATTTATACTACATGATATATGTAAATCTGGTGAAAAAGGTAACACTTTTAAAAAAGGAGGGAATATAAGAAGAAAATGAAAAAAAAAACAACAACAAGGCAAATTAAAAGCTACTCACAAAACCTTTCTTCTTGTAATGGTAGTGAAAATATTATTTAACTTTATTAAAATTGTATTGCTTACAATATTGCATTAACATTTTCTTACCTTTTAAACCACCCAATATAACGCACCAATAATCATATACAATTACGTGTGACAAATCTATAATTATAATTTTAAAAATAGTTTTGGATAAAGTACTTATATGAAACCAAAACAAAATATATATGTACATAAAAGGAGTGTAGTTTTCCATTTAAAATACCTTTAAATTATAATCAACACATTCGTCAAGATAACGATATATGATGGACATCTTTTTACAACTGACTTCGATAAGTGTAAAATCTAAACAGATTTGAAAGTACTAGTATTTGAATAAGTAAAATATTTGGTTTTAAATACCAAACTGTTTCGAAAACATACATTCCAGTACTGTTTTCATTTGACTTAGCTGTATATTAAACTTTGTTTACTATTATCGGTCATTTATGTGGGTTCTACATTTCTTAAATGCAGCGCGTTTCTTAAAATATACTCTATATGGTTTTTCTCAAATATGACTTTTTTAAAACAAAGTTTTCTTTTAAGGGACATACTTTCATTATTGATTATACAGTAAAGTTTAATTACTGCAATCTCACTTGGCCTATCAAAATCTGTTCTTTACATCAGGAATTCTTCCAAGCGTATAACAAACTAGTTCTTTTACATCAGAAGCTGTAATAAGGAAACCAAATCATATATAATTAACGAACGGAAAGTTTACTTTCATCTCTCACTTCTGATTATTTGGCTACAAAGCAGTCAAGTCTAATATTGGGTCCTCTTAATCTCTTGCCGCTGACTCTTGTCTCTGTGCCAGTGGTGGTTGCATTCATTGAATGCCACCTTTCCTTCATTCATACATTATCTGATTTTGAATAAGACAATGATTTTCTACGAATGACACGATTCATTTTGTGAGTCGTCATTAAAAATACAAGTATATCAAAACATTCACATGCATCAGCTTAACACTTCATGACCAATTTTAAATTGCTGGCTTTGTTGCAAAACCTTTTTATTTATATTTTCTTCAAATTGATAGACAATGTTTCGTTTTTTATCCCCGTAGACAAAAATTTTGACAGATGATATGAACATGTTATACTTTAATGCATATATTGTGTCAACAATGTACTACTGCAATACTATTGGGGGAAAAAACTGCAAATCGGATACCGAAAAAATATACAACATAGAAAAGAGGGCTCTTCGAGTAACTCTGAAACAGCATGCAACAAAAAATGTATTAAAAACCAAAGAACTGCTTACGTTTGAAATCAGATGCAATTACCACATGACCTTATTGATTTTTATAAGAAAACTAATCATTTACCAAAATAAATTATCTGAATTATTTTATTCACTTCAGACCACGGACAAATTATATGATACAAAAATTTACAAACAAAAAATACATTTCCAACTGACCTAAAACTACAAAGTAAATTGTCATCCTTTAACCCATTACCCGATATACACGCCTTTCAACGCCTTTTTAACCTCCCCTTTTTGTTGTCTCAAATGGTGAAAAAATGCCTTATTTAGGCCCCCAACACTTGGTTTTGTCTGAGAAATGTTGTTTAAACAGTGACCACTTTTTTGGGGCCGCCCCCTATCCAAAAGATATATCAAGGGGTATACAGAAAATCTTTGACTTTTGAGAGGCTAAAAATGACCCCAGGTCAATCATAAGGTAACATGTAACCAACGCTGAAAAGCCTTTGACTCTATCTCAATTCATTGAGAAGTTGCAGCACTTTGAAATCAATTGTGATGGAAAAATCAACGCAAAATAGTGATTTTTGGCAATTTTGAGATGTTAAATCATTGCCATGGTAACAAGAAGACTGGCAATGGTCCGGTCAACATTTATGCCAAGTTTGATTAGTATTGAAGCAGTTTTTATAGTTTTATAGCAATTTGAACTTGTGACGGGAGACTTTTCAATAAAAACAGCATTTTTCACAAAATGCTCATGCATTTATGGGTTATGGGTAAACTAAAGGATTATTTGACAAAAATACAGCTTCATGCGCTAAAAACGTTAAACTGATTTTAATAGAAACTTATATAGCTGTTTTTTGTTTGTTTGTTTGCTAACATTGATGATTGCATGTGCATAAGAAGTTAAGATACCAAAGTCTGTAAGTTATTATTTTTAATCCACATAAATGCTATGTATTTTATAAGAGTGTGTGTTGTATATTATTATTATTATTATATTATTATATTATTGTTTTTATTATTATTATTATAATTATTACTATTATTATTTTTATTACTATTGTTATTATTATTATTATATTGCTGTTTATTGTTATTATGTTTTCTGTTTATATTTGTATAGAAGGCCATATTGAAAATAAGTTGTATGTTTATTATGTACTCTTAATATGTCACCTTAATAATAATATTATTATTATCATTATTATTATTATTTTTATTATTAGTTTTATTATTATTATTATTATTATTATTATTATTAAAGGGGACATAAATGTATAATTGTCTACAAAGGACATTCATGTATAATGTTAAACAAAGAAAGTGCATAATTGTATAGCGTAAAACAAAAGACATACCTGTATAATTTAAAACAAAGAAGGGCATTGATGTATTATGTAAAACAAAGGACATGCATGTATAATTTAAAACAAAGAAGGGCATTAATGTATTATGTAAAACAAAGGACATGCATCTACATTTATAATTTAAAAAAGGGCATAATTGTATAATGTAAAACAAACGATATACATTTATACTGTGAAACAAAGGACATAACTGTATAATAATCTACAAATGACAAACTGTATAATGTAAAAGAAAGGACAGAAATGTAAAAAGGAAAATAGACATGTATAATATAAAAAAGAAAACTTACAAGTCCATTTTTTCCTTATAATTGTTTTGAAATGCAGTAAAAAGTAAAGTTTTTTTTATGTATTTTGATACTAACATCTACCTCTCTAATAACACTAGCATTTGATGTTGTACCAGTGTAGTGAAGTAGGTTGATCATATGTATGTTTGTTTGTATAAGTGTAGTGTTACCATTTTACCTCTTGATTCATCGGTTCAAAATTAAAATTGACAGCTAATGGAGGTCACGTGAATCTTCTTTTCATATGCCTGCTTTGAAATAAGACGTCTTTTAAATGGTCTTGCAAGCCTGTGATATCTTTTACTAGAATAGCGTTGGTTTTTTATATCTGGCTAAGTTTGTCTTCACTTTATATGATTTAGATATAAACTTATAATAACTTTATTCATTGTTGAAAATTAAATTATATCAACATATCATACAGACATAAAATAAGACATGTATTGATTTTTTTTATCATGTATAGTTTTTTTAATGACAATATAAACAAATTATTGTAACATGATATTCAAATTCCAATGAATTTAAGAAATAATTGCATAAGGCAGTTATTTTTATTCCAAATGCAGACTGTCTTTCAATTCATGGTTTAATTACTACATCATAATTGCTTAACTTTTCATAATATCATAGACATGTAAAATATGAAAAATAAAACTTAACAACAATCTACTGCAACAAAAACATTTCTATGGTAGAATAAACATACTAACACGCTTCACAATATTCACCTTTCAAACAGATAGGGCAATCAAATGCATATTACACGATATTTGCACAACATTTAAAGAATGCTTGCATGTCGTATGACGTCAGATATGGTGTTAATAAACCACATGACGTCAGGAATATTATTTCTACGCCCAGTGTTGTTATAACATATTTGTATCAATTTTCCTTTTTATAAGCATGTGAGAATGGAAATAAATATCTATCTTTATCACATACCCGTAACGATTTTGCGACGCCGTAAAAATACTACCGTGCATATATTTTGATGTGACGTCATTTGCATTATACAAACATAACGTAAAGACACACAAAAAGATAGCATTGAACTATATGCGCGACAGTAACGTAAAAACAAGAGCGATCAGTGATCACGTGTCGCCTCATGATAGCCAATTGAATGTTTCAGCTAATGTGTCGTAGGAGACACAAGAATCATTAACAGGACAATACGCGTTTTTATTCAAGGGTCATAACTCAGCCTAAAATCATACAGTCGGAAAACCCTTGTTATATGCGCAACTATATGCGCACATACTTAAGCTATCGGTCAAACCTGTAAAATTTCATTCGAATTGCATAGGTAGTATAAGAGGAGCAGTCCAAGTAAACATCTTTAAAGGACCAAAGATCAGTGAACTGGAAAATGCCGATTACTTGCACAACTAGACTTGGTATTTGTCATTCCTGTAAAGTTTGGTTGAAATTGCACCTGTAGTTTTTGAGGAGTAGTCTGGACAAGTTCAATTAATTCATTATAATTAAATCTACACTCATTTTATATTTCCGACTTTTGCATTATAATGCACGGTTTATCGTTAAAATGCGTTTTATTTAATCTGTTTATATCCATACGCATTTTAACTCGAACCGTACATTATTGTACAACAATACACTAAATATTGCTATGTCTTTCTCACAATAAAACATGCAAGGATGTTTTAAACGCTTTTAAAATTTTATCGATCGTTACGTTTAAACAGATTGGGCTGACAAATCAGATATCTGCCATATTATATATCGATACTATGTTAAATACAAAATTGCAGTTTTTGTTGGGATATCAGTTGTTACATTTTCAAGTTTTTTATTTTATTTTTAGAAAGCATTTCGTACATTGCTGTACCATTCACGAATAGTGTATATTCATGTATTCAAAGCAACAAAATGCCCATGGTCCTTGTCGTAACACTCTCATAGAATTTCTTAAAACAAAGAACACCTTTAACCACAGAAAACATTGGGGTTTTTACAATTTATTTTTTGCATTTGTTAAAATATTAAGTAAAATGCCCTTTTTGTTTTAAACGTGTATTACTAAGTGATTGTTTTGTTGAGGAAATAATCTTCCTTTAAAATCCTTTAAAAAATTGAAAAAAAGTAAAACGTAACTTATTAGACTACTCAGTGCCTTGTTAATGATATAAAATCGGGAATGCCCTTTATTCCATATATCCTTTTCATAATCTGCAACACAATTAACCGTTTGAGTTAAATGAGCAAAGCAAAAGATTGCATAGAGTTTATTGTGACTAATTGCAGATTGTATATCATTTATGTATCCTTGCAACTACCTTTATGTAAGTTTTCTACTTTTTATGTAAAAAAATTCAAATCCAATAATTATCCATTATGAAAATCAACACCGTTTTCTTTATTATTTTTTTTTTGGATATAATTCGTTCGCAGATCATTAGCTTTGTGGAAGAAATTAGGTTGACAGATTTGAACTTGTTCTGAAGGGTATGTTTCTTCTGCGGTTTTCATTTAAACGGTTTAGGATCAAATTGTTCGTCTTTCAGCGTTCATTTATTCCAAAGGCACATTTCTTATAAAAAGGCATAAATATTGTTACTAAAACGGCCTTTGCAATTGTGTTCCACCACGTAATATTATTTGATAGTACATGTATATCTTGGCTGTATCCCAATTCGTACACTTCATGTATAACAAATAAACATAAAATATAGTCGGAAAATAGATAAATAATATAACTTTATGGTACAGATTATGTTTGGCAATAAGAAAATATAAATTATAAAACACACTCACTGAATGACAGAATTCGTCAAAATATCTTTAAATATCATGATTTTATGAAGTAAAACTCTAATTTATATGAAGCATCAGTCACTTATTGACAATATTTTGTTGCTGTATACACTTATCTGCACTTACTCTATTATGATGTATGCTTTATTTTGTCTTTCATGAAAGGTATCAAGCTTTTGCGTCAGTTCTTATCAACCAATACAAAGCTTTTATCCGGGCCCTTTTCCTGCAGCCCGGGAAAGAGATCAAGCGGATTCGGAATATTTCTTTCAACAATTTCTTTTTATTTGACCTTTTCCCCCCAATCTTTCCCTTATAATTGCTTTCTTTTAATGTAATTTAAATTGTGGATTTCATAATGATAGTGGAGTGTTTACATAATGTTTAGTGATTCTTTTACACTCAACTTAGTGTCTATTTGGTTTGTTATTAATATCATCATATCAATACGGGTAAACTAACAAGAAACCAAGCACATAGAATTCTTTAAAAAATACAGTTTCTACTTTCTTTTTCATTTTATGAAGTCAATTATACAATAAACTTAACTATATTCTTTAACAAATAACATTATCCTAAGCATGCAGTAAATTTATTTGTGTAAGATTAGATGTTCTTGCAACGTCGCAGACACTGACACAAGCAAATGCAATCTAATATATGTTGGGGTATTATATTTTATATAATGCTTTACAAAACATAAATGAATTTTAAATGATTTTGTCAGATGTTTCTTTTGCAACATCAAATCAGAAAAAAATCCTCCTTTTTCTTAATTGTAACGTACATAAATATATTTTTTCTGTTTTAACCATTAGTAGTCGTTTTAAAGTTATGTTCACTTGTCAACTCATATATTAGCCGAAATATTTCCGAAGATGCACATACCTCAAATAAATACATTTGTACATGATGTTTGATCATATTTATAAATTATTTTACATTTATAACTGAATACATTTACAACAGCATAACATATCGCATCTAATATATCTTTTGTAATTGCTGCCACTGGCTCGAATCTGTGCAAGCATCAAACACACTTTACTGTTTTAGGTAAAACGTTGTTACAATACTTCGATATTCTGAACACCAAGTCTATCAGAAATACTGAACAGGTAATCAAACATCAGTGAAAATACATTGAAAAGTACTTGCTAATGATTTAAAAGCATTTTTGAGCAATCCGATTCTAGTTTTCTGGGTTTTATATTTAATCTGCTGTATTATCTCACTGCTAATTACTGTTGACACTGTTTAAGACCTACACTTTTTTATGTTTGCTGTTACAATTAAATGGAAATGGCTGAGTGCTTTCATAAATATTTTAATTGGAGTTAAAGAGTTTTAGATATACGGTTTAATTAGTTGTGTCATAGTTTAGCACGATTATTTCGTGCTCACTGAACTTGAAGTGTATATGTTATTGACAGGCGGTTAGACACGCCACTTGAGGACTCCGCACTGTAATGTACAGTACGTATTGCCCACCCACCCATCCGTTTAACCATTGTCAGTCTTACACAATATGTTCTGGCTTAAAATAGCCATAATTCTATTTAGTTACATCAAGATAAGCCAAATGTTATAATATATAACTAAAGTCAGTGAATTAAGCGCGTTTTAACTTTACTGGCAGTAAAGCTTTTGGATGTTGTTATCCGTAGATATCAACATATTAATAATCAAGATAATAGTTTATCTTACAAGCTGTGAGCTAGTTCCGAGATTCATCTACGGAAGACATATTATATTTATTATTATTATATAATCATTATTATTATTGTTATTATTATTATTATTATTATAATATTTTTATATTTTGAATTGATGTGTATTAAATGATATTGAAACAATACAAAGGCCTTCATTGTTGTTAAGTCTGTCCAAGACTAAAGGTCTTATATATCTAAAGGTAAACAATGATTTATTTTCGTTTAAGCGAAGCGAATAAGAAAATAATTGTCTATACAGACATGAAGCAACTTAGAAACACTGTTTTGTCTCGATTTATATTGTGTTTTACGGCATTGAAATGACATCCATTGATTTCATAAAGAATGAATTTAAATATTTATTCTTCAGCCATGTTATTTAATAGAAGTATAAGCTTACCACAATAGTGCAAACGTGATAAAACTAGACGAACAACACAAAAAACAATCATAGCTTCAATAATGTTGAAAATATAAACGAGAAAAAAACATGACCTACGCAGTCTTGATCGCATATAGATATTATACACGTTGTTTACCCTATTGCGCTTTAACGCTCGGTATAATTAGTTCACAGATACAGATTCAATTAAATCACAGCTTACGTACATCTCACGGAACACACCGAAAATATATCGAAGATATATATACTGTGTATATTGACCGTATAATCAGTATGCAATTGACAGGTTAATAAAATCCAACAATACAAAGCTTAAACAGGTTATATATTGATATACGAAAACAATATGTACACTGCAGTGTAGACGCAATGATGCGTTCTTATCCAAAGGGATAATACAAATTTACATTTTTGGCCACATAGTTAAAGACGTCTTGCGCAAAATGTTGACAGTTGCTATAGAACCAATTATACTCATAGTTAAGTTCGTCATTTCCATGAAGCCATTTTGTGAGTTCTGCCGTTGTCCGCCGCCCTTCGTCCTTCTTCATAAGAATAGGTTCATTCCTAGATTTGCCTTTGTACTTTTGTATAACAGTTCGCTTGTCTCTACTTTGTTGGATACTGATGCCTTCAGAATTCTTTTCAATCGACCACCAACAATCTTTCGTTCGGAATACTATGAATGAGTGGTTAAACACGAGACTTGTAAGTTGAAGTGAAAGTAGTTTATGCTTGTAAGCGTACACTTCAATGATAGATTGTTGGTTGTCATCGCAATAAGACGTCTTTTAAATGGTCTTACAAGCCTGTGATATATTTACTAGAATAGCGTTGGTTTTTTATATCTGGCTAAGTTTGTCTTCACTTTATATGATTTATATATAAACTTATGATAACTTTAACTTTATTCATCGTTGAAAATTAAATTATATCAACATATCATACAGACATAAAATAAGACATGATTTTTCATTATGTATATTTTTTTTAATGACAAAATAAACAAATTATTGTAACATGATATACAAATTCCAATGGATTTAAGAAATAATTGCATAAGGCAGTTATTTTTATTCCAAATGCAGACTGTCTTTCAATTCATGGTTTAATTATTACATCATAATTGCTTAACTTTTCGTAATATCATAGACATGTAAAATACGAAAAATAAAACTAAACAACAATCTACTGCGACAAAAACATTTCTATGGTAGAATAAACATACTCACACGCTTCACAATATTCTCCTTCCAAACAGATAGGGCAATCAAATGCATATTACACGATATTTGCACAACATTTAAAGAATGCTTGCATGTCGTATGACGTCAGATATGGTGATAATAAACCACATGACGTCAGGAATATTATTTCTACGCCCAGTGTTGTTATAACATATTTGTATCAATTTTCCTTTTTATAAGCATGTGAGAACTTGAACTAGAGCTACCCATTTCTATAAAAAGACATGGAGGTATTGTTGGTAATCAGCATATATTTTGTCGAACGTTTTCAAGTATATATTTATTTTAATTCCATTAAAAGTCATTCCTCTATTTTCATGAAGAAAAGTTTAAAGACTTAAATTAATTCATTTATAAAAATTGTGAAGGTATAAATTTTTCTTGACCATCCAATAAATGATCGTGCTGATTACGGTGAAACCAAAGGATATAATTTTAGTCGTGGTCTTAATCGGGTTGATCAACTGTTAATTGACATTAAACATTTAATAATTGTGCTATACTTTAACCTCTTAAAATCTTTTGTAAATTTTTTAAAATAATTGAAAATTTTTCAAATGTTTTATTTGTTAAAAGAAACAAAAAGTATTATTAATTGTTTAAACAAACAATTTACCTTTTTAAGATACATGTATTAATAACTGACAAACATCAGTTTAAAAGTGTTTAAAGAGCTGATAACTTCTTCTTGAGGATCCTTTCTTTGATATGTCGATTTTTATTGGACCACATATAATTCATCACTACAAAACAAAGAAAATAATCAGTAAGTTTACCAAAATAAATAAAGAATGGAACATTTCTTTCATATATTTATTTTTTTCTATTCAAGCTTCTTTAACTGTATCATTTAATGCTTCTTCGTCTGCTTGTCTGCCTTCACAATCAAGTAGCGACGCACTTTCGCCACTTCCACTAGTGGTTGGTGTGACGCTTTCGGAATTATCATCAAAGCTGTCATACTAATGTTAAAAGAATCCCATGTCTGATGTTGTCCAAACAACTCTCGTATTACTTTTACCCGATCTCCTTCTAAAAGAGTAACTATCCGTGATTATCTCCCTTGGGAGCGCAATACGATGCGCACAGAAAACTATCGAAAACGTCTTTAATTACTAAGCTTGTTTTATAGGAATCCATTTTGTGGATAAGTAAGTAAAGAAAAACATTAAATTCATAAATGAAACTAATAAAATACACATACATGTTTAATGTAAAAAAAAATAATGTTAACAAAATGTAAATTAAAGGACAAACATGTATAATAAATAATTGATTGGCGTCATGACAAAACCAATAAAGTGTGATTGTGGCCATCATGGATCCAGACCAGACTGCGCATTCGCGCGGTCTGGTTATAATCCATGATGTTTGCTATTAGTTTATCTACTTGTAATATGATTTGTAAGTAAACAGCATGGATCCTGATCAGACTGGGTTGATGTGCAGGCTGATCTGGATCCATACTGTTCGCAAACGCACCATGTTGGTTTTGTCATGGCGCGGCTCAAATACCTTTTGTTATGGAAATGTCAAATGTAACAATATTTCTAAAAACATAAAATTGACAAACATATTTTTTGTGATTTTAACTCAATGTAGATTTGGAGAACTATTTTGTATTTAATTGAAAATATATTCAACCATATTAACCACCGTATTATATTTGTAAGATCAGAGTAACACCAGACGCAATGCTTTCACGAGTGGCTAAATATAAATTAATATAACAGCTTGTGTTGACGAGTGATATATAATTTGATCTTAAATGCAAAACAAACACATTTTCTATTTATTAGTCATTATGAATCAATGAATCGATTTCCCCCATAACATCATACACTTACTTTATGAAGTCGTGATGTTCTTATCAATTGTCCATAGAAACAAACCATCAGATATGTGCCATAATATATACATGTATATGAAGACTCTGTTTAATACAAATGGCTATAATTTTGTTTCTATAAAATACATTATAAATACATTCAACTCATATGAATAATAAAACGCCTCAATGAGTGTATCTGTTATTGCCTGAAGTAAATGCAACTACACCTGTCATGTAAAGCTATTTTTGTTATCTCCCTTCCTCTGCTATATGTGCACTTCATTTTAACCAGAGTATTCAAGTATTCAGGGACCCAATCTTTTTTTGTTGTTGTTAAGTATATGACTTATCCATTGAATTGTGTTATATGTTTAAATATGTTGATATGACGATTGAGCAGTAACTACATATGTATTTTTTCCATTTTTCCCCTTTCCTTCTATCAAAGTTTCATTTGATATTTTCTCTTCTTAATACCAAACCTACCATTTTAATTACATTTTCACTGTATATTTTACATGTCCATCCAGTGACAACTTATATTTCTATCGAATTACATTGGTAAAAGAAGAAACACGACTTTTGAATGTAAGATTAGCTATCTCTATCAGAAATAGTGACTTTACTTTTGGTGTAAAAATAATGATATCCATTTCCTAAACATAGGACCAAAATTAAATAGTGAAAGGCATTTTTTAATAAATTGAAAAGATAATGTATCAAAAGCTTTTTCAAAATCGATCATCATAATTATGATTAAACATGGTATGTTATTTTCTTCAGTAAATTTCATTTTATCATAGTTTCAATAATGTAGTATTCTCACCAATACATCTATTTTTAACAAATTCAGTTTGCTTAGTTTTATACAAAAATTTCTTTAAACACCTTTAATTCTATTTGCTATAATACAAGGTGCCAGTTTATAAACAATATGTTATAAAGTTATTGGTCTCCAGTTTTGTAAAATTGTTTTGGTTTATTTTCTTTTGGAACACATGCTATTGTTCCTAGCTTTTAACTTCCTGAAAAAGTATTTACATTATAAGCATAGTTTATAGCTCTAACTACAAAATGTCTTATTCTGTTTTTAAATGTTGTATACCCATTACAATCAGGACTTTTATCATTTTTCATATTCTTTAATGTCAAAGAATCTTCATCATCTGAGAATAAAGCTTTTATTTTTAGAGATTCGTCATTTATCAACTTAGTAACTACACAATTTCTCAATAATCTATCAATGTTTGACTCTTCAGTCAAATTGACCTCATTATACAAATGTTCTTAATAAGAACAATGTTTTATAATGGATCTAATATATCCGTTTGGTCATAAATTAATGTTCCACCATCCATTTCTATTCTCTTAACTTACAAAAAAAAACAACAAGTAGTGTTTCTCCAGATTGCATCCATTTTGACTTGACCTAATCAAAGCTCCTCTTATTTTGTTGGATATGTACTCATTTAGGTCATTGTGTACATGCAAAAGCCTTTCTTTATTGTCATTTGTCAAATTTTGCTCTATATAAAAATTCTATCCATAAGTTGTTTTTCAAAAATATTTCTTTCTTTAACATTTAAAGAGTTATAAGAAATTGTTTTACCTCTTATTTCCATAAATATGAAGTGTTTCTAAAAAGGCTCATCAGAAATAACAAACGCTATGTCTTTTTTATATGTAACATATAATCAATATCATATGCTGGAAAACAAATTGTAATTTATCTTTTTACTTTCTCATTAATAATATTTAAAAAAAAATCAATATCTTGTGAAAGAGCATTATTAAATTTACATATACCTTTTCCATAATAACATAAACGAAACAAATATCTAAATATGAGCCGCGTCATGACAAAACCAACATAATGGGTTTGCGACCAGCATGGATCCAGACCAGCCTGCCCATCCGCGCAGTCTGATCAGGATCCATGCTGTTCGTTTACAGACCCTATAACAAGTAAAGAAACTGATAGCGAACAGCATGGATCCTGATCAGACTGCGCGGATGCGCAGGCTGATCTGGATCCGTGCTGGTCGCAAACCCATTATGTTGGTTTTGTCGTGACGCGGCTCATATATTAATGAATGATCAGACTTATAGCTAACTACGATATCACATTTTCTTTCATATTGATACAAATAATATGATAAGAACAAAAAAGTCTAATCTGCCTTTCTGTATAAGATTTGTGCGTGGCCATATATATTTTTTGACATCACCATGCTATAATATAAACAAGACCAACAAGGAAATGCGTTCAATGACCGCAACCCCCACACGACACAGCAACACAAGACCACCGGCAAGGAGCCAAACAGGACCAAAACCAAAACAGGATAGGGCAGAAGCAGCATGGATAGGTTGAATACTATAATGATATATAATAAGATATAATAGAAACTGACAATGAAATTAAGAAACGATTAATAGGCCTAAAATGTTAAAGGGGTGTAGGGGAAGGAGACTAGAATGAAAGGGAAGGGGGGATTGGGGTGGACAAAATAAAAAAATCAGGAGCCAGTAGAAGATACTTGCCATAGAAGAGAAAACAACATGGGACACAAAGGTGTCACCATAATAGTATGAAACAACAGACATACATCGGAGGAACATAGAGGGGCGCCGCCTCGGAACGGTCAGCAGCATAAGCACTGATGGGGAGTTTAAACCGGTAAATGGTGCACCAAACCTCACTTTTAGCCCCACCATGTTCCTTAAAAAAGAGACATTGTAAACAAAATGAATCCCCGCCAAGCAAAATTTTCTAACAGATGTTTTGGTAACAAAGGGTGAAATAAGTAAAACATTGAAATGATCATGCAGACACATAAAAAGTAAACCTAATGACCATAACAAAAGTACTCAATGTCTTAAAGAAAGACAAAGCATCAAGCAAATCCCCTACAAGTGCCCAACGAAGCAAGACAGAAGACGAACATTAAGACAATTCAGTCCCAAAGGGCTTTAAGAAATGTCCGTTCTCCCACTTCATCCGTCAGATGTAATCAAAAGAGGAACGCGTGGTGTCCAACTGTAAAACCATTTGATTAAAATAAGAATTATATAAATAAAAAAATATCATCAAGGTGTCTGGAAGTATTATTCAATGCTACTATAATATTTTGTTGTGTATCTGCAGAGAGGCTCAACAGAAAGTCTCTTTCATAGTAGTACAAAAACAAATACTCGGGGTGCACAATTAGTACCCATATGAATTTCTATGATCTGTTTAAATAGGGTATTACCAAACCTGACAAACTCTCCAAATGGGTCAACAATTCTTTATCTTAAATAATATTTTGAAAACATTCCTAGATTTTATTTTATTATTATTTGATTATAATCATGATAATCTAATTTAGGATTTTTGTACCAGTTTATAGTCTCAACAAACTATTGGAGAGTCATTAAAGGTATCTATATCACCAAATATACTTTACAAAAATGGACTATCTATGTAAGGTGCATAAATATTGATTAATATTAAAGTTGAAGAGTCAAACAATACCTGTAAAATTATAAAACATTCATTATTATCGAATTTTATATTTAGATTCTTTCTAAATAAAATTGATACACCTTAAGCATTTGATTTTCCATGACTAAAAAGCATGAACCTTTGCACACAGAATAAATTTTCCTTTCAATATACTTTACAAAATGGGTTTCTTGTAGACAAAGTAAACTTGAAACTTGAAACTTGAAAACTTGATTTAACGCCTATTTCTACATATAAAATACATATTCAATGGCGTTGTACAGCTATATACCTTATATGTGCTACTCCCAGTGCTACCATACACAATACCCCCAGCAGTGCGACGGTCACAGTGATTGGGTCAATCCCCACCAACATGTAACAATCTACACCCCTGCACCCCTGCACATGATAACACATGGGCTAGACTTTATTATATTATTATACAATGAAAATAATAAAAACACTAGAAATATACAAACATGCACAAAACAATTAGGAACAGACAATGCCTTCAGCGTCACTTAAAGTATATCAGCTTCTTAAGTTCAAAAAAAAAAAAAAAAAAAAAGATTTAACATATCACGTCTTTTATTACTATCATTTAAACCAGAAAATTTTGAGACTATTCATTGTATATTGAATCATTTGTATACATTTCCTTTTATTTATACAATACAAGTAACAACTACATGTAACACATGAAAATACAAACGTGTAGATAAAAGATGCAAGAACTTGTTTCGCAATCGAGCTGAAATAAATATGTTTATTAATAAATAAAATATATAAACTTAATTAAACAACTATTTAAGCCTCAACAACATACAAATACAAAGATATACAAAATGTATTAACAATACGAATAAACAGCTTTGCAACGAAATTAATCTAAATTAAATGCTAAATCAAATAGGATAATTATGTTGATGTCAGTTAGAAGTGTTTTATTGTATGAGAAGTGTTTCATTGTATGATCACAATCAACAGATAAATGTTTTTTTCTTTAGTAAAAGTATATATTGTAAGATAAGTCAAAGCTGTTGAAATAATAACTTTTATTGATATCAAAGTTCCAACAGTCCTTTATTCAACTCTGAAGAGCACCAGATATTCATAACAAATAATAGACACTTGTATAAAATTAAAGAATTACCATTTTTTAAGTTGTCACTAGTTTTCACGACTGTCAGGTTTCGGAGCCAAAATGAAAAGTGAATACAGCCTGGCATGGCTACTTATATAGACTCTGAAATTGCTAGGACTGTCAAAATTGACCAATCATAATATCCCAATTGTCCTAGCAGACTGGCAGAAAAGACAGGAATTTCTTAAATTGGCAGCTATTGTGACATGAATAATTTAGAAAAAAGTAAATTTACATGGTAAACAAATAAAAAAATTTGCAATGAACACTTGAATTACATGCTTAACTCCATGTACTAAAAACCTGGACCAAAAATAATAATGATTCAAGCTTAGGAAAATCGAACTTTTGATATAAAAAGATTCTAGTGCCAGGAATTTGAATTTTCCCTCCTGACAAACTTAGAGGTCATACTGGTCATCAAGATTATTATGAAATACAGCAATGCCAGCTAAATATTTGGAAATTAACTTAAGTCTGAGGTAAACTAAGATAACATTCTTTGTTCTTACATGTAAAATGTTAAGTATTTGTATATGTTTATGAAAATATAAGCATTTAAAGTTTTGAATCAAGGCAGACAACTCTTGTCGGCCATTTTGATGCCAGGTTAAACAAAGTAAGTAAATTAATCATTTCTTAAAGTATAAACCTCCTTATAGTGTATGTCCTACAATCTCAAAATGTCCTATTATATGGTATTAATACCTCAATTTAACTGAAAATAATCATAAATACTTGAAATAAAAAAAAAAACATTAATGGTTGAGGAACGGTCAGGAATCCTGACAGGTAAGTGTTAAGTATTTTCTTGAATATTTTTATATCTCATTTGTAAATAAATTTCGTAACACTAAAAAACCTAGAATTTGTTTAAAACTGATACTTAAGCTAACAAAGTCTAAGTAAATTATTTGAATATGTCACTGTCTCAATACTGAGTGCTGGTTTAAGTAAACATATAATTATCATTTGGTACCTTTTATTCTAATACGGAAAAAAACGTATGATATGATGGCAATGTGTTAGGTTAAATAAGGTATCATTGGATACATTTTAATACCGAGAAAACAAAAGCTGTCTGAATAAAACGGTCCCGTTTCCCTTTTTTCCCCACTGAACTATTTACAATATGGTAAAAATCATTGAGGGTAGAAAGTGCCGAATTGTACACTTTTCTTCTACGATTTTTAAAAAAATAATTTCCTGAGAGCTTAAAAATGCCTTAAAACAAATACATGTAAATGAATCAATTATCCTTTATTACGGAATTTATTTGTAGGATATATCCCTCTACCCTAATACGCTTATAACTTCGTTTTCACGGGGGAGGAAGTGTTACACGAGGAATGGAGTTCTTATGATAACTTGTTAAGGAGTTCTTGTGATAAATGTCACTGAGTCCGTCGCAAAACTATTCTATATACTGCAAAACAAAAATGGTAATTTTCATCGTACAAAAGTGAGTTTTAGGTGCTTAATTAATCTTTAATTATTAAGCTTGCCTTACATATTGCATTATGTGTCAAAAACTAATTCATAGTCCATTTTTTATCGCCTCGTGCAAAAATATGAACTTACTACATTTCATAATGTTTTACAACCCTACTGAATAATAAAAAACGCTAAAACGTGCCGTGCTTTAGCACAAGAAACACATTGGCAGTAACAAAAATTATCATAAGAACTCCAGGACATATTTTGAGTTATCACAAGAACTCCGGGACATTTGAAAAATCGGGTATAAATTTGTTTGCCGGGGCTTTATGTTTGCAATTTTGCATTATAATTAGGTACTTATGTATGGCAAGGATGAAGACTTGAAATAAACAGGCCAATACTTGCGAAATGGCAAATAATTTGAAAATTTTACTCAAAACTACCAGATTTTAAGCAAGAGGCGATGAAAAATGGACTATGAATCAGTATTTGACACATAATACAACATGAAAGGCAAGCTTAATCATTCAAGATAAATTTAGCACCTAAAACTCACTTTTTAAGATAAAAATTACCATTTTTGACGAGTGTTTTTGCAGTATATACAATAGTTTTCCGACAAACTTCGTGACAGTTATCACAAGAACTCCTTAACAAGTTATCATAAGAACTCCATCCCTCGTGTAACACTTCCTCCCCTATGGTTTAAATAAAATATAAAAATAAGTTTTCCAAAAGATTTAAAAGTAAATGGTATCGTTATGATCTGATATGTTGGTTTTCTTGTGTTTGTCTATGTAAGGTATTTGTTATATTGAGAAGAAATATGATTAATATCCTTCTTAGTACAAAGGCCTTTGTTTTTTTAAACCTTTGCTCATAGCCATGTAATTAAATACGGTTCTTGCAAAATCTTGACAATTTCTACCCAAGTAATAGTATTCTTTGTTCAGTTCATTACTTGCAAAAAGTAAATAAATCAAATCAATTGTACTTCTACATCCTGTATCATTTATCATCTCTTTCGAAGACGGTCTTGGAACTCGTCGATAATTATTCAGAACGTCATCCCGAACTATGCTCCGATGAATAGTGAGACCTTCAGAATTTTTTCCGATCGACCACCACCAATGGTCTGTTTCAAACAATATAAACATATAATACAATATGTAGAGATCATGGGGTAGCCAGGAAAAAAAGTCATGTGTATAAGCTCAGACATAGTCTACGGTTTCTTTGACATCTAAAACAGTTGGGCATACTTCCTGATCGGGAAACAAGGGGATTCCCCTTCAAGGCTTCCTGATCAGGCAACAAACGTCAAAATCCTTCCCGATCGGGAAGATTTTTTGGCCTTTTTTAAGTAGTTCAAGACAAATGGCCGGTGCATAACAGTTTTCAACCCACATCAATATGAATATCATACTTAAGTTCAGAAAAGATACATCTAAAATCCTACTGAGTCATTTTCTTTTAAAATGTCTACAATTAAAATAATCTGAAAGTGAACTTAAGTAAAGTTTTTATATTTAACCAAAAACTAGCCACTTCCCGTTATGGAAACGTTGCTTCATGATCAGGCATCTAGCAAATTATTCATCATTAAAAGTTTAAGATACACTGCTTCCCATTCTGGAAGTACCTTAATTATATTTGTAGTAGTACCTTGATGATTAGAAATTGCCAAGCCATGTGAAGACACGTGACACATAATTCAAACACGACGAGTGGAATATATCTGGCGAAGCTTATGTTCTTGTTAGGCGTAATAATATCTATCAAAACATTAGCTATACTTGACGGACAGTAAAAAAATTATCATTACAATACAAAAGTTCCATACCTTTAAGATTGTATAGAACATGTTGAAAAACATTGCACAAACATTGCACAGAGTGTAATTTCTCAAAACAATTACCATGCAGCTCAAATAATTAAGTTAAATGTTGACTAGAGCTCACATAAATATTTTTTTGCTATAGCTCAAGACTTGTGTGCATACTACATGTGTTTGTAGTGACTGTGTCATATTTCTGTTTTCTGAAACTTTAAGTGTATTAAGCTATATATCTGATGCAAAAAGTATTGTTAGAATTTTAAAAAAGTATACTTCCAAAATTATCGTATGAAATAAATATGGTAATTTATTGCCTTAAACGCGAATGGCGCAAGCAAAAATCATTGCTTAACGGATAAAACCCTTCTTAAAATAACAAAACAATATTGTGTTTCTGTTTACTAATAAGATTCATGTGTATTAAATAACAGAGGCATTCTATGTTAAATTACTTTTTCGAGAAACAACCATATACTAATTGAACCAGCATAATTTGCTGTTGATAAATTTTATTAAAATATTTCATTAGATATAGAACATATCCTTTAAGCCACAATTTAAAGAAATAAGATAAAATAAATAAATAAAAGAAATATCATAATGACATATATGCCTCCCCCTCTCTAACAGAAATTGAATGAAATCTATCAATAGTAAGTTAAACAAAATGGAGAATAGCTGGAATAAAATATATATTATCATATAAGTGTAACTATGAGCATCTACTTTGAACATTCAAAGTTATAGTGACCTTGTCCTCTAACCTAGTGACCTCAAAATCAATAGAGGCCATCAACTATAAACAATGAAAATGTGAAACACAAAAACTTGATTACAGGTAGTTTTGAAGATAGTGAGTAGAAACCATTTTGACATTTAACATTCTTGTGACCTTTGACCTAAAGACCTCAAAATCGACAGGGGTCATCTACTAAATATAACCAATCAATAAGTGAAATATAAAAGATTTGGTGATAAATAGTTTTCAAAAATGAACGGAAACCATTCTGACATTTCAGGACCCTGTTACCTTTAAACTGGTGACCCTAATTTTTTTTACATCAATATCTACCACATATGACTAAATCAACACATGAAATAGGAAAACTTTGTGATAAATACTTTTCAAGATATTGTGCGGAAACAATTTTGACATTCAAACCACTGTGACCTTGACCTTTTACCTAGTTACTCCAAAATCAAAAAGGGCCATCTTATTGTTATGACCAATCAATATGTGAAATATTAAGACTTTCTGATAAATAGTTTTCAAGATACTGAGCGAAAACCATTCCGAAATTTAAAAAACCTGTAACTTTGAACTTTAGGCTAGTAACCCCAAAATCAATATAGGTCATCTAATAGTTATGACCAATCTATATATGAAATATGAAGACTTTTTGATAAATTGTTTTTAAGAAAATCAGCAGAAACAATGTGGTCTAACGACGGATAAACAAAATACTTAAGGTCCCTGTTACCTTGACAATTGACCTAAAGACCCCAAAATCGATAGGGTCATCCAGTAGTTACGACCAATCAATATGTGAAATATAATGACATAGTGATGGATAGTTTTCAAGATAATGAGCTTAGACCATTCTGACATTTAATACCCCTGTGACCTTGACCTTTGAACTAGTGACCACAAAATCATAGGAGTCATCTACTACATATGGCCAATTAATTTGGAAATATGAAGACTTTGTGAGAAATAGTTTTCAAGATAATGAGCGGAAACCATTCTGACATTTAGGGTCCCTGTGACCTTGACCTTTGACATAGTGACCCTGAAATCAATAGGTGTCATTTACTATAGTTGTAACCAATTAGTATGTAAAATATGAAGACTCTGTGATAAATAGTTTTTAAGATAGTAAGTGAGGTCTACCGATGGACTGACCGACTAACATTAACATAACATATATATTTTATTCAACATACAATTTATAGTCTTACAGATATTGTGTGGACATAAGCAAATCAATATACCTGCTCTTTTTCGAAGTGGGACATGATAAAAATAACTAGGGCTGGGAACGAATAAGAAAATTGATGTTCGAATATTCGTTTTTCCATATTCGAATATATTTGAATATTCGTTTTTAAAAAAAATTGAGAAGACACCACCTATGATGCTATCATTTGTATCTGAACTGCTAGACATACAAGACCTAAAAACATTCACACAATGACTCACATGTTGATTTGTTGCACATACAACATTATTTGTTGGTGTTGTCCAAAATAATCTCAATCAGCACGAAAGAATTCCAGAATAGAACGCACTAACTTAAAAAAAAACACTTCCCAAACGGGAGACATTTAATGATGAATATTATGCTAGATGCCTGAACAGGAAAAAGTGTTTCCAAAACGGGAAGCAGCTACTTCTTAGTAAAATCGTAAAACTTCACTCAAATTCACTTTCAGATAATTTCAATTTTAGACATTTTAAAAGAAAATGACTCGGTAGGATTTTAGATGTATCTTTTCTGCACTTAAACGTGATATTCATATTGAAATGGGTTAAAAACTATTATGCACCGGCCATTTTTCCTGAACTACGTAAAAAAGGCCAATAAACTTCCAGATCGGGAAGGATTTTGACGTTTGCTGTCTGATCGGAAAGCCTTGAATGGAAATCCCCTTGTTTCCCGATCAGAAAGTATGCCCGACTGTAAAAGGGTCTGGAGTTTGCCAAACAGTTCTTCATCCTCTATTTCATGTGGGCAGCTAGAGCTTTTGTCAGCTTCAGGTATGAAATAAATCTTATAAGTCCAGTTTCCCACTTTCTTAGCACCGGAAGCAGGTGCACTTGCAAAACTCATATATAGCAATATAAAAACAATTCATTATATCAGAATTGTAAAACAAGATTTACATCATATGTTGATTAATAAAGAAATAAAATGTATTCCAATAATGGTACCATAATGATCAAATAAAAATATTATTGAAATAAGAGCATACACCAAAACCCAGTTTGTGCTTGATTAGATGGAACCAAAGAGCTTGATCTTGATTTATTTCACTTTTCCAAATTTCCAATTTCAATACGTTTCTTGAGGTCACTGTTAAGTCTTGAAATCCCTATTTCCCAGAGTATTTTAGAATAAGCTTAAGTATACTAACTTTAAACATACTTGAAATGGAAAACATGTCCAAAAATGTCCATAAGTATCAACGTAAGTCATCTTTACTTTGTAATACAAATCTTACTTTATTGCTTTAAAGACAAATTAAACTTCAGAAGAAATAGAATTTAATAATTGTTGAAATGTTTTAATCATGGATTTTTACTAAAACATTATAACTGTATTTATTGCCAACATGCAAATGATGACTCAGTTATTTGACCAACAAGTAACTGTGTGGATGCTGTAACAGGACACTTAAAATAAAAAGCTTAAAAAAATACAAGTCTAAGAATTAAAGGCCTTATGGATCTTCCATAAATGGCTTTCTATTCAATGAACATAAATCGTATCTAATCTTATTAACGTAGCCTAGAATATTTACATTTTTCTTTAAAGTCTTTAAAGGCATCATTCAATTCATTACAAGATATCGGAAATAAAAACTCTTTTTATATACAAATCCTTAAAAATTGAATTGGTACTTGACTTGATACTTGTTGCTGTTAAAAAAAATTAAAATAATATACGTTTGTTTCTTCCGTGTTTTGAAAATTGAATTTTCTGGAAAAAGTGATCTCTCGGGGCACTAATCACAACAAATTTACATGAAAATTGCAGACTCGGTTTGATTGAGTCTGTACATGGTAGTCGGCATTTTATACAGTGAAAACCCTCAATTAAGACCACCATTGGGACTGGTCCAAAGTGGTCTTAATTGCGGGGTGGTCTTAATTGTGAATATTCTTATTTCTTACATACTTTATGACCATGGTCTATTTTAGACATGTTGTATGAGCAAACAATATGTATCTTAACAATATAAAAGTATGTTATGATGAGGTAAATATATTTCTGAAGAAATTTAACATTGAAATTCTCTTTGGTCTGATTTCAATATTAATTATTATATGATATACAAAGTTCACCTATAAATTCTTCATATAATAAATGTGCTGAAAGCAACATTTAACCACTCTAAAATTTACTTTCTCACCTTATTTCATACAATAACCCAATAACAACATTTGTTCACACCTTGTGAAATCAAGTGTCATGCCTAAGAGCATTCAAGCAGATAATGACAACAAATTTAAGATCTAGGTAGGTGCTGACTTTAATATCAATGGTCTCATTAGTGGGGTCAAATAAAGAATAAAACAATGAATTGGGACCGAATCTGGTGGTCTTAAAAGTGGATAAGCGGGGTGGTCTTAATTCTGGATCATGTAACCATTGATATAAAGAACAGAAAATTCCGTTCTTTTAAAAAATGGTCTTAATAGCGGGGTGGTCTTAATTCCGGGGTGGTCTTAAGGAGGGATTCTACTGAATTCAATTTGTCTTTCAACTCGTCTTATAATATGTTGAATAATCTTAAATTTATTAAAAAGAAGAAAAGTGCGAAAAACAACTTACCGAACTGTTTATTTATTTACTGTAGAAGGGTAACGTTCTTTATGATTGCTCTATGATTATAATATATAAACCTTTTACTAATGGTTCAATACACAAACGAATAAAGAATACGTATATAGTTTCGCGTGATCATTTTATTTAAAAAAATGAATTCCAGCAAAATTGTTTATTAGATAACTGGTTCCAAACCGTAAAGAAATTAAAAAACACTAAATAAATTTATCTTTCTATACAGGTAAACTGAAACTCAAGTTTTAAAAATCAAATTTCTTCAGGTCGTTTATAAGCATATGCCTTCTTTACGTCATTATGTTTACACAAACGTTGATCTTATATTTTAAGGAACTGAGAAATCAGTTTATCTGTTACAGAAATGGAAAAAATGTTATATGATTAGTTTCATAAATTAAATGTTTTTAAAAAGCATTTATGTCGAGCATCCGCTCTCTTTGTTGAGAAGGCGGAAACACGAAAATACGCCTTAGTCATCATTTAATTGTACTTTTGGTCCGTGGAGCGAGAAGACGATAATATGACAAGATGGCGACTGTTGTTTTATCGTGTTTTTGCCTAGCACTCACTGGACGCAAATATGACAAATAAGATGATTCTGTTTTTTTCTCGACCTTTCGATATACGGAGCGAAAAAAACGACAAAATATTGACTTTGTCGTGTTTTCGCATTTTCACCAACGAAGTATGTAATGTGTGCCAATACAGTAAGTATTGATTTGCATGCATTTAATTTGAATCTAGAAAAATTAGATATTGCCTTCCTGATATCATAAAATGAACGCATATAAAGTTATATATTTATGATACAGTTCAGACAGCTGAGTGCCTATTCTAAATTATCAATTAAACAATTCCATTATTTTTGAATTGTTAACTTAATTGTTGTTAAAGAAGTCAAGCGTGACTTTTTGCATCTTCTGTAAAGATTCTTTCTTTGGACAGTGGCGACTCAGAAGTCAGTATCGGTGTAACAAGGATTTATGAAGGATTTATATTCATAATTTTATGAAGGTGATAAGGCAAGAAGGAATTAATTATTTACCATCTTTATGAATGAATAATCGTGCTGATTAAGGTGAAACCTAAGAACAATACTTTAGTCATGAACTAAATGGGATTGTTCTTATACCAATATGTCTTGGCATTCAAAAAAATTCAAAACTTTCGTAAACTTGCTAAATTATATAAAAATGTTTGAAATGAAAATGTTTACTCGTTACAAGAAAAAAAAACAACAACATTAATTGTATAAACAAATCAATCATTGACAATACATCTTTTTGAGAGAAATGTATTACAAACCGACAAAAATCAATCAATAGGTTTTCAAAAAGTTTATCACTTCATCTTCCGAATCCTTTCTTTGGTGTGTTGATATTAAAGTGGTTGCAAATGTTTGTTTATAAAATTGAGCATAATTCTTCTACATAAATTACTTAACTTGTTTTATTGGAAAAAAAATCTGGAAACAAAATAATCCCTGGGAAGCATTAATCACAACAGAATAACATAAAAATTGCAGACTCGGTTTGATTGAGTCTGTACATGAGGGATAATGAATAATTGCAACATCCCTCATATCCCCTAGCACCGGCTTGAGCGGTATTCAATTCCCAACACTTAATAGTGCTGGCATCAATGATTCAGAAGGACCAGAAAAATATAACAACACTGAAGTGTAGTACGGGGTAACTTTTTACAGCTGCCACACGGCGCTTGACATCTGTTGTTGTGAAGTATAAAAATCTGGAAACAAAGTGATCCCTCGGAAAATTGCAGACTCGGTTTGATTGAGTCTGTATATGAGGCGGAACATGCAAGCCATTTTGGGGGTAAAAAGTAAAGGAGGACAATTTTTAATTAATGAAACTTAAAGGATACAGCCATTTTGTTGGTAAAAAGTAAAGGATGACAATTTTTTTTGCTAATGAAACTACAAATAAACATGTATGTAAAATGTAAAACAAAGGACATGTGGCTCTCATCCATCATCGAAAATGATGATATAAGAATTCCATTCCGGTTTGATCGAATACATAGAACAGGTGGTAGAGTAAGTCCTAAGCATAGTCTTTCTTGGAGAGTCCGTATAGACTTATTTTTACCTGACGTTGGGGCTATCTGGATTAAAATCCCACAACAAAACCAAAATCATCCAATCGGTGGGCTTCTACCGACCCAATGATGCCCACAAACACTATTGGTCACTACTAGAAGAAAGCGATTTTAATTACACTTACTCAACCCAAACAACTAGAAAATGGAAAACTTGATTAAATCCTATAATATGAATCAAACTATATATGACCTTACACTCTACAGAAACATCTTGTTCTATCAATGATCTCTTCTTAGTAAAACATTTAACCAATGCCCTTACAAGCTTTGTTGCTGACCCCTTTATTCCTAATAAAATTAGATATCACTGTCCTATAGTAATCGTCCTAAAACAAAAGAAAACCCCCAAATACATTCATACAAAAAACATAACTAGAAATTTGACCACGGCGACGTTGCTTGTTTTAGAAATATCTTACAAACTAAATTAACTGGGCACACATATTATCTTGTAATGACCTCGACTGCTTACCATACAAGTTACAGATTCAATTATGAATGCTGAAAAAGGAACAATAACAAACAAGGATGTAACTATCTGTCCGTGTGATGTTCCATGGTTCCATACTAATATAAAAAACTGATTCGTACTCGAGCGCGTCTCCACAAAATTGCGAAATAAAAAAAACAGATTATCACTGGTCAAAATTTTGGGAAAAAATGAAGCTACGAATGAGATAAGAAAAGCAAAGCTAGATCACAAACGAAAACAAAATCAATGGTAACATATTAGGTAAAAAAACTGGTTTAAGATATCAAAAACAATCTCAAACTTTCTAAAACCGATAACACCAAACCAATACTGTACACACAATCCTCACAAGCGAACACAGACCAAGACAATGCGAATCTTCTTAACAATTTCTTCAGTGAACTGTCTTCTTTACAAGGCAGAAGCAAAGAACCACCATCTCTTAATACTACACCATCTGCATTTCTTAATAGCATCACTATATCACCACAAGATGTGTTGGACTCAATCATAAATGTTTATCCCATTAAAGCATCTGGAACAGATTTGTCAGTCCCCGGCTTTAAAAAGAGGTAATAAGTGAACCTATGCACTCTTGTCTAAATCTTTCTTTCCGGATGAATTGGATAAAGCACACATCATTCCTGTTTTCGAAAAGGTCTGAGCCTAACTACAGACCTATCTCTCTTCTTAGCTGTACTGGTAAACTAACGGTTTAACGTATATATAATATGTCTACAACTTTATCATTCAAAATAATATACTATCTCTTTATCAATCTGGTTTCACAAAATGAGACTCAACAACCAATCAATTTTTATATATCTCCAATGATATCTGTAAAGCGTTGATGAAGGCAAAGAAATAAGAATGGTTTTCTGCGACATCTAACATTGTTTCTATGTCAATTTCAATATTTTAATTTGCCGACGACACAAGTTTAAATCTAATTGTTGATACACAAAATACCACGGCAACATGACTTAACAATGATTTACAAAACAATTATTTGTGAGCAACATTATGGTTTAAAGACTTTCATCAAAATAAAACAAAAACTCTCGTATTCTCTAGAAAAAGAAACAAATCAAACATGCTGCACTGACAATGAATAATGCAACAATACAAAATTTCAAAAACATAAACATCTTGGTTTAACTTTCGACCATGAAAGCAAATGACATTCACATATAACTTCAACTGTCTTGAAAGCATGGACACGCATTGGAGATCTACAATTTCTTAAAGTTGCGCTAAACAGGAAATCTTTGGAAACATTATACATGTATTTTATTTTTATAAGACCTTTATTTGAATATACTTATACCGTCTGGGACAATAGTATACAATCAAATATTTCAACTGTTCAAACTGAAGCTACAAGAATATAGGCCACTTTAGCAAAAAAAAAATAGATAAAAAAATGCAGCATAGAAAATAATATCATGATTTGAAATGGTGGGAAACTTAGTCAGAACGTAGGAAAAACCATAAATTGATAACATTCTTTTAACAGAAAAACAATCTCACGCAAGAAAATCTTGCAAACCTCAACCCAGAACAAACACGAACAGATATCAACTCCGAAACGCTAATACGATTCCTTACATACATGCTAGAACTCAACTATATAAGGACTTATTTCTACCCTCCGTAATAAGACATTGGAATACTATGCCTGAAGATGTTAAATCTAGACCCTAATTTTTGGTTAAAGACAACCCATAATATTGCACACCCGATTGCGATTAGGGTTACAGCTCACTAATTCATTTATTTTTAGAAAGTCCATGGAAAATTCACCAAAATGCACATGTGACGAAATAGAGAAAAACAACAATTATCTTCTCTACTGTCCTATCTTTGACACTATCAAACAAGCGCTCTTATCCAACTTACGTTGTTCAATGACCTTTAAAAACATTTCAATTCCTTTACGGATCTGAAAACCTTAGATCTGTGGATAATACAAATGATTTAAACGTGTGCAAGACTTTATTGTTGCCTCGCGTCGATTTACGTCGAAGCCGCACGATATTACTGTTTACCAAAGTAATTAACTTTGTGCTACCTAAGACCAAAATTTCAAGCACTGTTGCAGCAACATCTAATAATAATTATTATTACATATATTACTTAAATTGTACATTTCTTATCGAATTTCAGGCCTTTTTCTTCCAACACCTTAGAGAATGAATCAACATCAGATATCTGCAACTTTACATAGATATATGGACACTCTCTTTAATACAAATTCTTTGTCAGAATTTCTTAAGATATCAGTTGATAAATTTTCAAGTTTATTCTTTTATCATTAGATAGCATTTCTTATATGTAAAATCTATGTATTCAAAGGCAATTATACTGATGTCCCTTGTCGTGATACCGTCATGAAATCCCTTACAATACAGATACTTTTAATTAAAAACACTCTTACCGCGGAAAACATTGGTGATGTTTTTCCAATTCATCTTTGCATTTGTTAAAATCGAAAGCAAAAATGTTCCTTTTATTTTAAACTTGTGTTACTAATGCTAAATTATTTCTTTTGTTGAGGAAATAATCTTCCAATAAAACAAGAGCCAGGTTATCATGGCCATCCCCCGCCGAATGTGTTTGCTCATTGGAAGAATATATAGATGTAGTAGAGCAGAATAAATCAATTTTAAGAGGTCTCTTGGTAATGAAAACTTATGGCTGGAGTGATAAAAGCTATTGAAACCTATGTGAAAACTGATGGCTGAAAATAACAAAGGGCAATAACTGAAAAATAATGCAGGGTAGGCTATCATTCTTGTGTGCAGCACTCCTCCTCAATGAGATCTATCCACCTATGAAGTTTCAAGTTGATATCTCTACCACTTTTTGAGATAAGTACCAAACAAAAAGTATGAAAAATAACAAGGATATAACTCAAAAATTATAAAGGAAAGAGTAATCATTCTTGCACACAGCATTCCTCCTCAATAAGATCCATCCACCTATGAAGTTTCATGTTGACATTTCAAAAACGTTTTGAGTTATGCTCCACTCAGGTGAAAAATTAAGTCTGAAAAATAACAAAGGGCAATAACTCCAAAATTATGAAGGGTAGAGTTATCATTCTTGTGCACTGCACACCTCCTGAGTGAGATCTATCCACCTATGAAGTTTCATGTTGATATCTCAAAGGCTTTTTGATTTATGCTCTGGACAAAAATTAAGTTTGAAAAATAACAAAGGGCAATAACTCAAAAATTAATCAGGTTAGAGCTATCATTCTTGTGCACTGCACTCCTCCTCAATATGATCTATCCACCTATGAAGTTTCAAGTTATACCTTAAATACTTTTTGAGATATGCTCCGGACAAAAATGTCGGGCGGAAGGACGGACGGACAGAAGGATGGAAGGTCGGAAGGACGGACAGATGAAGACTATTTCTATATCCCCCGCCGCCTTTCGGTGGGGGATAAGAACTAAAATAATTTTGAATAAAGAAAAGTAAAAAAGTAACTCACCGTACTATTCACTTTCTTGTAAATGTTATAAAAACGAGAATTCCTTGTATTTCATTGAATCAGATATGTTTCATTATCTCCACCCGTAAGAATAACTTCTTAAATTCAAAACTTGGAAATTTAATTGCGAAACAAAAGATTGTATCGAGTTAGATGTGACTAAATAAAGATCATTCATTGTTTATCATTTATATGTCATTTGTATATAGTAACGTTATGTTTTGTTTAAGGTGTATTGATTTTTAATCTTCATGTAGTTCGTATCATATTATCATTTGCACTACAGCCAAAAGGTAATAATACTTCTCAAAACATAATATTGGCGAACATTTTTTTGTGTGATTTCAATTCAATGTAACCTTAAACAACTATATGAATGATTTATTGAAAAATTTTCAACCATATTAACCACAGGTCCTCTAGTTATATTTGTTTTGCATGTAAGATCAAAATATATTTCATAGAGTGTCCAATAGACGCAATGTTTCATGAGTGGCTAAATATAAAATGGTATAACAGCCGGTTTTGAGGAGTAATATATAATTTGATCTTAAATTTAAAACAAACATATTTTCTATTTATTCCGCGCGTGTTTAAGTCATTTCGAATTATTTGTCCGCGTAACGTCATACTTTTTCTTCGTGGTGTTCATGACTTAATTATCATTTGTTCAATTTAAATTTTGAAGAGAAACAAGACATACACAAAAATGAGAATAAAAAGTGAGAATAATCAATTAAAACAGATTTAGGACATGTTGAGAGGAAGCCTTTTCGATTCTGCATCGCATTGATAAGATTTCCTTCATCTCATGTTGTGATTTAGAACAAAATAGAAACTTATTTTATTTTAATGTACATAGTACATAATCATAACCATACATAGTTTGATAATTCATTGATAGAAATGCATAAACAATACATTTTCAATACTAATTTTCAATGACTTAAAACAAACTGTAAAGACAATGTCAAGTTACTTTAGTAATTATTATAGAATGTTATTTCAAATTAACACAAATTGATATTATAGTGTTGAGTTTTAAACATCAATAGATATACATTTTACATAGCAGACATATCATCAGAAAAAATCTACACATAAAAATGTTGAATGGAATTTATATATTCTTTAATAAAGACATATATATTCATAAATCAAATTTACCTGACAGAATTATCAATAGTATATTTAGACTTAGATCAATAGAGTTTTGTATGATTATGAATATGAAATCTACGGAAGCTAAAAGGTACCACAATTACATTTTATTGCGCAAAAGTAAATTGTTGGAAGAATATGGGTAAAAAATTAGGATTTTGATAAAAAGAACCATTCTTTCGTCATTTGTTTCCTTCGTATTATTTTGATTTTCCTTACATCCGTTTTTGTTTGAATAAATAAAAAATCGTTTCTTTAATGTATTTTACGTATTATGTATTTTAATGTATTTTAAGGATCGATACTTTGGTTCTTTCGGCATAAAGGTTGTTTTTATGCAAGTGCAGTTCAATCGCTACGCCTTAATAATCTTATTTTAATTCTCATCAACAATGTTCAGATCATTTGCTTTGTGTAAGAAGTTAGGTTGACAAACGTACTCTATCTCGTTCTGAGGGGTATGTTTTTTGATGCAATTTAGTCTAAGCACAACTGCAAAAAGGAAGTTGACTTATGTCATTGAAGGACTCGTGTTTTGAGTTCAATCATTGAGTGGGGGAACACATGTTATTCTTTGCAACAATTTAAATTAACCATTCCCTCATAAACGCCTATTATCGCTTTTTTAACACAAATTTTTTAAGCCTGAATTGGTAACAAATGTCCTATTTAAATTTAAGCCCCTGAACACTTGTTTCGTTTTGAGAAATGTTATTTAGAAAATTGATCACATTTTTGGCGCAAGAGTGGGATGTGCCCCCTTCTTTTCGGGGGTTTGAAGATTGCCAGCAGTCTCCCTCATCTTTAATTAGACTTTTGAGAGGCTAAAAAAGATCATCAGGTCGTTTTTAGGGTAGTGTGTAATCAACACTGGGTAGTATCTGACTATATCTCAATCAATTTATAAGTTGCAGCACCTTAAATTCAGTTTTTAATTAAAAAAGAACAGCAAAATAATGAATTTTGGCAATTTTAAGATGTCCCCTCGTTGCCAGCATAATAGGAAATGTACGACTGAGCATTTTGTCATAAAAGCAATTGTCCAGGCAATATTTGTCCCTAGATTGATGTGTATTGAAGCATTTTTATAGTTTCATAGCAATTGAACTTGTAACAGGAAACTTTTCGATGAAAACGGCCATTTTTCACAAAATGCTCAGGCGGTAATGGGGATAAATTGTTTGTCTCTCAGCGTTTATTGATTCCAAATGCTGTCTACAAAGGCACATTTTTACAAAAAAGATGCATATAGTGTGTTACTAAACGATAATTGCATTTCGTTTCATCACGTGATATACGAGAGTTTATTTTCGAATGCATCATAATTGATTTGGTGGTATATGACCTAGAGAGGCATTTGTTTACATTTTTAATTTTTCGACTTTAAAGCTTTCACTAGTGATAATGACGTTTTATAAAAGGACTCTAAATTGTTGTTACTCAGGCAAGTTGTGCTTTGCTACGTGTTCCAAGGTATAAGAACACACACCATACGTGCAATACATAAACAGTTTCCGGCTAGTGAAAAAATGGGACAGACCAGTTATGTTATAGTTATAGTACATGCAACGAGTTAGTTACGAGGATATAACACTGGCTGGGGCGACATCAAGGGGTGTTTCTGCTAAATTTTTCTTTGCAGAAACATCCTGAGATGTCGCCCCAGCCAGTGTTATACCCCCTTAACTAACGAGTTTCATATACTATAACTGTTTTATCGCAATGACATAATGTTTTCTTTTTTGTACTAGAAACAAATAAATAAATAAATAGATAAATCGTTAGCTACATTACAGATATTTATGATAAGGCAGTTTTTTCAAGTTGTTTTCGCTGCCGCAAAAAAAATATACAAAATACATCCAATGTTAGAGGCGGATTGTAAACTGTTACCAATATTGATTAAAGAGTAAAGGGCTTTTTTTCAGAGGAAATAATTCAGCGGATGTACCTTTTGATTAAATGAGAGTAAATTTCATTTCATTAATTATCTTTGTTAATATTTTTCATTGTATTTATATATTTATTTTATTTTATTTTACTGATTCCATTTTTTTTGCTACTGGGAATGGTCGTTACCACTGCCCCATTGGAGCCTCTATGAAAAAAAACTTTATTGATATATACAAGGTGCGAAAAAAAACTCAACCGATAAACAACAGTCGAATTTTCCTGTATGAAATCAATGAAAAAACTGTACTGTTATACATGTGTATATCAATACAGTTTTCAAAATGCTCATTGAAGTGTACTGAGAATAATGGGCTAGTAAGAACAAAGGAAAAAAAGTTCCAAACCATGCGATAATTATTATTCATTTGTGGATTCCATGTACCCTCACACATCTATACTGTCCAATAATGACCCCAGTGCAGATAACTTTCATTTTAACACTTATCTTATGTCGTTTTATGGAGGAGAAGGATTCTCATGATTTCCAAGTAGAACAGTATCCGGACAATTATATTTCGGACAGTGCATCTTAACATTCTGTTAAAAAATGTTACCTTTTTCATAGTTCTTAATATCTACTTTGTTTTGTTCAATGTTTTTGTCAGTGACAAAAGGTACACAATTGCAGTATATACAGAAGTATTAATTTATAAATCAATTATCTTCCCTTAAATGTTTATCAAGCACAGACATATCACATGGAAATTGAATCACTTAATTATGTTGAAATAGTCTTAAGGTGCATTATTCAAGTTTCAAATAACTTGGTAGAGTTACTCTAATGGTAATATAAATAAATGATATGAAGGTAATTATATAAAAGCTACAAGTGATATTTTGACTTTATACACAACACTAAATTACAGTAACTGTACTTACTCTCAACAAGCAAAAATATTTTTATTCTAATTATTCTATCTTTTACTTATCTCAACTAATTTGCATGTATATAATAATTAATGCATTGTTCTTCACAGCAGCACTCGGTGAGATTCATTTGTGTGGATTTGTGTGGATGATGGCGTATATCTTATTTGTGTAAAAGGTTAAAGATCCTACAGATCTGTAAGTTGATATTTTATTTCTATGAGAGTAATGTTTTAAATATATTAGGTACTTTGATGAATTATTGAATTCTAATAACTTTTGCATTGTTACAACTAAATGTAAGTACAGGGACCACTGTTTCATTGAGTAATGGACTGCTATGATTAAGAACTATGAACTTAGCTATGAACTATGTTATTGATATAATTGGAGATGTATAAATATCTGTGGATTTGAACCATGAGTTAGTTTGGGTATTTACCTACTCCAGGTAAAATGTATATTTATTATGAACGATATAAAAGAGAGATAACTCTTTATATGACTTATAAGAATCTCCAATCATTTGGTAAGGATTGTTACTATTTACTATTTCAGTGCCTACCTTGTTCACATGCTTATATGATTACGTAGACTGGTGGTTGGTTTACAAGATGTACCGGTATACTTTGTGAATATGTCAGATGAGCTGTTGTAAATAATGTAAACATTTGGTTTGTCAATAAACTGCATATGATCGAACCTGAAGAGAAGATTTTGTATATATTGATACCCCTGAAGAGATACCCCAAAATTACACTTGTAATGTTTATGCAAAACGGAGCACATATAACACGGAGTCATTAAGATTTTGCTTAGTTGACACGATTAAATCATGTGTCGACATACATATTTTCTACTGTTTTATTAAGCAGTAATATATAAAAAAAATCATACCCTAATAAAGATAATTAATAATATTCGCCGGATGACTTGAAACTTTCACCATTTTCATTTCTAAGTGTTGAATTCTGATTAAGCTGTTGCTCGAGGCCGTGCACGGTAACCTTAACCTTCACTTCCTAGTACCGTCCATGAACAGGCTCAAACCGATCCTGTAACATTTTCAATTTTGTCGTATCGACCGTTCTTTTAGGATTCCGTTTTTTCTATTTTAACCCTTTTGCTGCCAGAGGGTTATTTATTTATTGATCAGCTATTTGCCAGAAGGTTTTCTAAGAAATTACTATATTATTAATTAATATAATTATTATTATTTGTTATTAGTATTATAATAATTATATATGTTTCCAAATCTGATAGTATATGATAATTATTGTCGATGGTATAATTATCTATATATTTATTATTATTATTATCATTATTATAATTATTATAATTAGTCCCCTACCGGTTTATTCGGAGGGGACTAAAGGTTTACCCTCCGTCCGTCTGTCCGTCCGTCCGTCCGTATGTCTGTCAGTCCGTCAGTCCGTCCGTCCGTCCGTCCACAAAACTGGATCCCGCGATAACTTGAAAAGTACTGAAAATATTTTTATGAAACTTGATATATGGATAGATGGCAGTATGGAGATTATGCACGTCTTTTTTTCTTCTTCCTATGTTGAAAATTCTGGTTGCTATGGCAACAAATAGTCTAAAAATATGGCAAATTTAACACATAAACTGGATCCAGTGATAACTCAAAAAGTACTGAAAATATTTTTATGAAACTTGAAATATGGGTAGATGGGAGTCTGGAGATTATGCACATCTTTTTCTTTTCTTCCTATGTTGAAAATTCTGGTTGCTATGGCAACAAATAGCCTGAATTTCAAGATTTCTGATTTAAATTTTTCAGCTTTTTCACTATAAGTTCTTTATTTCTAAAGGTGTTTACTTCAAACTTTAAATATAAGTTTCTGGTCATCAACCACATCATATGTGACAAGGTTTACAACTCTAGCACAAAAATTATCAGTATTACCTCCCTTGAACTTAGAATTTTTATGAAAAAAAAAAATGTTGTCTTTTTTAAATAACTTCTTTATTTCCTAATGTATCTACTTCAAACTTCATATATATGTATCTTATTATCACTCAACATTTTTGAGAAGGTTAAATACTCTAGCAAGACTATTTCCAGAATTATGTCCCCCTTGAACTTAGATTTTTTTCGAGAAATTGGTATTTTTCACTCCAACTTCTTCATTCCTTATAGGATTTACTTCAAAATCCCACATCATAATAATATGACAGGGTTGTATAAACATAATTTCCTTACTAGGTATGGAAACTTAACACATTACTGTGATATAGACAAACTTAGAACTCAAAAGATTTAAGTTCATTCATGTCATTCATTCACTGGTTGAATGGCCAATGGCCCATCAGAATGTTGCTGGGGTTCTAACCGGTAGGGGACTTATGGATTGCTTGCAATACTATGATAATTGCTTGTTATTATTATTATTATTATTATTATTATTATTATAGAAACGGCAAAAGCCGTCCATATGGCAAATACGCCGAAAATAATAGGGACGTCATATGCTGTCCCTATGGCAGTACGTCCATGCGTTTCTTTACATAATTATATTAATCAATTATATTACTATCTATAAATTGACAGTATTTTGGACACCGAGCATTTATGAAGCTGCAAGGACGTGAAGACGAATCAGAAAAACTTAACAGGGATGCACTTACAATTGCACGGCGAGTTGCTGACAAGTACGGTAAACTGATTGCAGGAGGTCTGTCTGACACACCTTTGTATTCTAAGGACGACAAGGAAAGTCATCAAACGATATATGAAATATCCAAGGTGACGTCATTTTCATCACGTGATATAAATATATTGACGTTTTAACAAAAACTTGCAATTTGAATATAATACGATTGGATAAGAAAATAGATCTTTAAAACATCATTTGATGTGCTAAAATTGTGTTAGTATAAGTAAACAAATTTATTTAAGTTTAATTTAATGAAAGCTTGAAGATTGTACCAATCTCGCGTTTGTTTCCTGGAATAAATTAAGGAACACTTCCAAATAGGAAAATTCAATCATGGCATCTCAAACGAAGACACACATTTTAACCACTTGACTAACTCATCTCTGAATGCTGACAAGCCACTTCGTCATTTGCCGGACTAAATATTCTGCGTAAAAGAAAATATTTGCTTAATGATATTTTAGTTATGGAAATGCACTTTTATAAATGTCAGGAGCAAGTGATTTGGTGTGTTGAAGGAGGGGTAGATTATATAATTGGAGAGTCATTCGATTCCTACGGTGAGGCACAGCTCGCCTTGAGGGCTATAAAGGAATACGGGAAAGGTAAGATCAACTCAAGAGTCCTTTAAGAAGTGTTTGTATAACTTGTATTTGTCCAACTGAGGGCTATAAGAGAATTTGTAAATGGTAATGTTACAGGTAGAGCGTTGTAGTGTGAATCGGGCGACCTAGACTCGATTCCCAGACAATGCATGTCACTTTCGTTGTCATTGATCATGGAATCCTTTTACGGTCATTCACACTATACCTCTTCTCTGGCATGAACAGAAGTTACCAGTTCCTTGCGTATGTGAAGGCAACAAGTACTGACAAACAAGTTAACTACCTGCCTAGGAAAGAGGCGGTAGCTGAAGTGTGATCTGGTTAATCAAATGTAACTTGATCAAATGTATAACTTACTGCCATGTTCCGGACACCACAATCATCAATTTTATTGGGTGCAATAAAATATTCTGGATTACATTTACCTAATAATGCTTTATGATTCATCAATAAAAACACCTGGAAAAAACACATTAGATATCAATCTATGCAAAAAGAAGCGTTAGACAAGTTCAATACAGCGACAATACAGTCAGCAAATCACTTTCCTGATCAAAAGTAAGATCTTTTAATTACAAACATATGCAAAAAAGACATACACTGTAGTACATTTACTTCTTATTTACCTTTTGAGATCAGGTTGTCCGGCGGTGATCACAATGGCGGCACATATTCCGGACTTTACAACGGATGATATTCCTATCCCAGAAGCACTCAAGCGTCTTGAAGATCAGGGCGCAGCTGTGGTTGGTATAAACTGCTCACGTGGTCAAGAAGTGATGATGTCACTTCTTAAAGTTCAGAGAGGTTTGCAAGGTAAATATTGGCAATTCGTTTGCATGTGTTGTACTGTGCTTTCTCTGTCACGCTCGTTATTTTTACATAGGCCTACATATAATAGGCCACACTGAAATATATAATCGTTTAAACTTCTGAATAGAAAAACATATCATTACTGTTATTGTCGTTTATATATTATTTTTTATTATTATTATTATTTATTATTATTATTATTATTTGATTTAGCTAGCTCTTGCAATAACTTTGTGTCATGTAAAACACATTGTATCTATATGTTTTTATTTATTTTGAAAAAAAAGGGAAAAACAAATAAAGGTTACAACCGCCATTAATCTGACAAAGATTTTAAAAACAAACATCGTTTTTTTTTTTCCTGTATGTTAAACAGTTTTTTTAGGTAAAATTAAAATTTCTTTTTATCTTCCTATATGCTAAATAAAATTCATTATTAATACACAGGGTCCTTTAGCCGCAATACCTGTCCCATACCGAACCACACAGAACGAGAAAACTTTCTTCTCCCTAAAGGACCCAAATACAGGTTAGTAAAACCTGAAAATGCGCTTCTTTTGATTGTTGAGTTTTGGAAGCGCTTTTTAATATCCAGTGACGTATTGATACAGATTTAAAAAGAACTGAAAGTTTCTTAGGGATTATTAACTTCCATGTTGATAAAGCAATGTGTATTAAATGAATGATGTGAAATAGTGAAAAGAGAACTGTATATGTATATTCAAGGTCGGGAATTCGCGGAAAAAATGAAAATGTGTTAGGCTTCGTTTGAATTAGTCTGAATAAAGATATACTATGCTCATCCTTGAGTAAAATATTTTAATCACAGAAATTTATTGAAATTGATGTAATTCTTACTGAATATGTCAAATTTGAATAAAAGAACAAATAAACTACATATGGGAAGCTGCGTTCCATATTACATGTCAAATAAAGTTGGTCGTTTCTTTAAAAAAAGTGCCAGTTTTTTTAATGACACTATATATCCATATTGTGACAACCTGTAGTGTGTAGAGTTTAAAACATATTAACATATATGCTTTGTGTGAAGTCAAAACATGTTTATTTCATATTTGTAAAGAGACTGTGAAGCAATTATCAATATTTTCAAATATCAAATTTGAGCATAGTATATCTTTAAGGACGACAGTTACAGTCTGCATAATATTATCCTAGCAACGGCTATTAGAGCAAGAGTTGAAAATTAAAACATACTCGTAATTACTCGTACAAGTGTATATTATGCTAAAATTACACATTTTCCTCGCTATTATTACAGGAAAATACTTAAATCCTCACAATTTAGATCCAAGCGCGAATTTCACGTGAGGAAATTTCGGAAATTTTGCAGAAGAAGCCAAAGGCTCTTGGTGTTCAATATTTTGGTCATTTCTTTTGGAAAAATTTTCCTTTGTTTGATACGGAGGTGGCCGAGGTCTATTTGGGAAAAGAAACCCCCACCTTCAAAAACGCCTGAAAGGTTTTGTTTCGGGGAAGTCCAAAAACTAAAAGAGGGAAAAAATTAGGGGGTTATTTATTTTTTCTTTTTTTGATTTGTAAAAAGTCAAATGAGACAAATTTTTCCCCAAAATAAATTTTTAAAATAAATGGGGTTTTTGGGAAAAATCTTTTTTGAAAAATTTTAAATTTTTATTATATATGTAAAAAATAAAAAAAGTAAAATTTTAAACACCCATTTTTCAAAAAAATTTAAAATTTAAATATATTTTGGGCATTCATTGGCCCAATTTTAACCCCCATAAAATGGTTGTTTAAGCAAAAAGTTTCGCGAAAAGTTAACATGCGAGTTTGTTTTGTATGTTTTCCACTAAAACGTTTCCGTTTTTTTTAAAAATAAAAGGGGTTTTAAGGAATAAATGAACGTGGGAAAAAAAATTTTTGGGAAAAATTCCCTTTTTTTTTTGCGTTTTCCCCATGGCCCCCTAAATTTATAGTCACACTGATGGATTTTTAAGTTTTTGTATAAAAACCGGGGGTAAATTGGGTTTAACCCCCAAATATACCAAATTGAAAATTGGGAAAAAAAACAAATAGGGGATTTTCAAAAAAAATAGAAAAAAAAGGTTTTTTTTAAATTTCCATTATAAAAAAGAAAAAACCCTTTAAACAAGAATGGGAATACAAAAAATAAAAAATTTTTTGTTTTCAAGTGTAAAATGATTGAAATTTGCGGATAAAAAGGGGCCCGTTTTTTTTCCGCGAATCTTTTTGGGATATTTTTTAAATTTGTTTTGGGGAACGGAAGAATTTTCGAAATCTTGTTTTTAAAAAAATTTTAAAAGTTTTTTCCTATGTGACATTTATATTTTGAGAAAAAGGGGTGAAAATATTTTTTAATTTTTAATTTTTGATTTTTTAAAATTTAAATTTTCTTCGCTCTTTGTTATAGCTAAATTTTTTTTTTTACATTTTTTGTATTTTTTTTTGTTTTTTTTGTTTTTGATAATTAAATTACAACCTATTTTTTTATAAAAAAATTTTTGTTAAAATGAAGCTGATTTTTTATAATACTTTTTTAAATTAAAGACCCGGAAAATTTAAATAAATAGTAGCTAATAAAAAATTTCCTTGCAAAAATTTAAAAAAACCCAAATTGATCTGTTTCTTTTTGAAAAACCAAAAAATTTTATTACTTTTTCTCGATAGATAAAAATTTTAATAAACCTTTAAAAAAAAAGTGTTAAAAATAGAAAAAACAAATTTTTAAAAATTAAAGGAAAAAAACAAACAAACAAAAAAAAAAAAAACAAAAAAAAATTCAAAAACCGGTCTTTTGTATAAAAAGGCAAATAAATTTTAAAAAAAATTTAAATAAAAATGTCTTTCCCTAAGAAAAAGAAACCCTTTTTAAAAATGTTTTTTTTTTTTTTTTTTTTTTTTCTAAGTTTAAATTTTTTTGTTTTACTAAACCCCAAACGGGGTGTGAAAAACAAAAATATAACAAATTTACAAAAAAAAGGGTAAATGGATCAAAAATTAAAAAGGGAAAATTTTAAATAACAAAATTTGTACAAAAAAGGAAAAAAAGAAAAAAAAAATAGAATAAAAATTTAAAAATTTTAATTAAAATTTAAAAGGGAATAGTCAAAAAAAAAAATTTTTCAAATGTATTTTTAAAGCAAAAGATTTTTTTTAAAAAAAGAAATTGAATAAAACTTTTTTTTTCCTATTCTTAAATTAAAAAATTAAAAATGTTAGTCTTAAAAAAATTGAATTTTTAAAATATTTTTTTTCTCAGGTTTAAAAATTGGGAACAGGAAAAAAAAGGGGTTTCACCCCCCTAAAAAAATTACCCAAAAAAAACACCCTTTCTTGGGCCCTTTACCCCAAAAAAAAAAACTCCCATTTTTTAAATTTGGATTTTTTGGTTTCATAAATTTTTTTAAAAAACCTTTTGGGCAAATCTTTTGGTAAATTTTAAAGTTTTTTTAAAAACCAAAATTGATTTTTAAAAATTTTTAAAACTTTTACGGGATTCAAAAATGAAGATTCCAAATCTTGAATAAACTGCCCTTAAATTTTTAGCGAAATAATTTTTTTAAAAAATTGGGGGAAAAATATTTTAAAAACCCAAAACTAAAGGGCCCAAAGGAAAAACAAAGAAAAATCCCCAAATTTCAACCAAAAAAATCCACATAAATTTCAGAGTAAGTTTCTTTACTGAAATACGCGCAATTTTATTTTTTTATCAAAATCTTTCCCCAAATAGTTCAAAAACTCTTTTTAATTTGAAAACAAAAGGCATATTTACCCCCCAAAAATATAAAAATGGGGTGATGTTTGGCCCGAAACTTTTTAAATATTTTAAATTTCGAAACGATCAATTTTTTGTACTTTTTCCCCCCCAGCCCTGGGAACCCATATAAAAATGAGCACCTTTGCATCAAAAACTCTTGTATATAAAATGGAAAAGAAGTTCCGAGATTTTGTTAAACAAAAAACTATTTTTTGGGTTTGATAATCATTTTTTTTCTTTTCCCTAAAAATTTTCCCTTTCTAGATTTTTTTTTCTATTTTTTTTTCGTTTTTTTTTTTTCCTTTTAAAATTTTATTTTTTCTTTTTTTTATTTCTCTTTTCAATTTTTAAAAATGAGGCGCACAACCCTTTTTTGGGTTGGGGGACGCATTGGCAGTTTTTTGAAAGGTCACGTCGACGGGCGGGCGAAAAAATTTGAAAAATCGGTAAAACAAAAAATTATAACCTTATTCACACTTTAAAAATTCGGATCTAAAAAAAAATTTAGAGAAAAAAATGTAAAAATCATTGTTTTTTCCCTTAAAAGGCGAGGGAAAAGAAGCCAACCCCCCCAGTTTTGGGATAAATTTTTGAAAAAGCGCATCCCAAAAGGAAAAACCCTCGCGTATCTGGGACACATTTGTAAATTCCTCTAGTTTTTTCCCGAGGAAATTGTCCCCAAGACCAAAGCAGGATCCAATTCCAAAAACATCGTGCATGAAACGGGAGGGGTAAAAACGGGAACTTTTTTTAAACCAAAGAGAAAAAACTGGGGAAAGTGCGTGGAAAAAAATTTTTAAAAAATAAAGGGTCGCAGACGGTTTTCTTAGATAACAGAGGGCCCCAAGAGTTTAAACCTTTTAAAACCCCGCAACGGCCGGGGGGCGTGGGACCTTGAATTTTGGAAATCGTAAAAACGGAATGGGGAAAAACTGACAAAAAACTTTGGAAAATGCTGGGATCAAACTTTTAAACCAAAAAATACCAGTTTTTTAAAAACCCGGAAAAACCGGGACGCGTTTAAAACTCGGAAAGTTCGCGATTTTTGAAAAAAAGAAATGCCCAAAATTTACCAAAACGTTTTTCCCAGTCAAAAACGTCATACAAATTTCCCGAAAAAAGGGGGAAAAATTCGAAAGCAAAAAGGGGGGGGGTTAAATTTAAAAATTTTGGAAAAAGGCGTGATAAAAGGCAATCGGGAATTTCGAAAGAACCCGTCCATCGGACTTAAAAAAGGGGAAATAAAATTTCGATCACCCAGTGAAAAGAAAAATTTATGGGAAGGGGGCATAAAATTTAATAAAAAGAAAAAATGGGTTTTAAATGCCTTTCCGGGGGGAACCCAAAAGTTTAAACGGGGGCCCAACCAAACGAAAAAGGTCGAAAAATTGGGAATGTAAAAAAAGGGAAAAATTCGCGAGTTCAAATTTAAGGCCGCCCTTGTCGCGTGAAATGTCCCGTTTGAAAGCTAGCCATTTTCGGCGTTGACCCCCAAAACAAAAAAAAATGGGGGAAATGTGCCGGTAACGGTGAAAAATATGGGGGCAACAACGCAAATAGCCAAAACAATCGAAAAGGTAGAAAATAAATAATTTTATTATTTTTTTTTTTAAATAGTTCGTTTTTTCCCATTTTTTTTTTTGTTTTTTTTAAGGGAAATTTTGGTTTTAAAGAAAAAAACCGACTTTTAAAAAAAATTAGTTTTTTTAAAGAATCTTAAATTAAAAACCTGAAAATTTAAAAATGGTAAAGTGGGAAAAAATTGCTAAGGGGTTTAAAATACATTTTTAATGAAAATTTTTAAAACTTTTTTGCGGGAGGGGTTTAAAGGGTTTAATTTTTTAAATTTTAAGGGTAAAGTTTTTCCCCATTTGGTCCCGGGCCTTTGCATTTAAAACACTAATCCGACTTTAATTACAAAAATTTTCAATGAATGTTTTTTAATATAAAAGATTACGTGATTTAAAATTTTTCTTTTTAAAAAAGTTTAAAAAGTAATAAAAAGGGATTCAGTTAAATTAAAAAAAGGTGAGCCCAAGTTTTAATTAAATGTGCCCGGTAAAAAAGGGTCATTCAGTTTCAAATTTTTTTGGTTAAAGAATTTTGCTAAAATAATTTTATCTATAAATCTTTTAAAAACCAAGAAAAGTATATGGGGTAAAGGTACCAATCGAACAAGGGAAAAAAATTTGGGGGCTTAAAACGTTTTAACTTACAATAACACTGGGTTTTTAAAATTTGACAAGTAAATGCTTTGTAATGGTTTTTTTTTCCAATTAAAACACAGTTTTCGCCCCCCCAAGTAAATTTTCAGAAATGTTTTTTTCCTTTAACGAAGAAATTTTTAATGCTATAATTTTTTTATAAAATTTTGGTAAAACGGCGAATTTAGTTTCACGTTTGTTTGGAAATTTAAGCGTTAGGGGTTTTTTAAAACGAAGAAAAAAAAAGATTTTTTTTTAAAAATCAACGGATGCGCTTTTAAACTTTTAATCTCAAAAAAATTCACT